>NC_060891.1:18951878-19251878 GCF_014805685.1 Silurus meridionalis | reverse complement strand
GTGTAGCATTCGCCATGCTCATCCTGCCATCAGTCACACGCATCGGCATCTCGGAATACCTGCTGCTTGGTCTTCGGCTCATTTTGACTTGAAAGCAGAAGCAAGGATCATTCAAATAAATAACACTGTACGGCTAAAAACATTAGATTGAATGCAACATTATTTCTTCAAGCCCATCAATAAAGATCAAAAATCTACAGCAGAGTAATCTTCTCAATCAGAACAGAAACACAGCACAGTGAATTGACATGCAGACATACATCGCATTTGTCACATTTTATAATGATCACATCTGGCTTATTTAATACCACAGAAATGTCTACAGCTGTGCTGCCCTCTGACAAACTGGTATGTTTTGAGTTATTATAATTTGCATTTATATGAATCTTTTCCAACGGCGGTAAAGAAGACGTCGTATCATCTTTTCAACGCACCAACAAACTGATACTATTCGGCCTATAAATTAGCTTTTATACTGAATACTTTAACCCAACAGCTTTGTCCCATTCCACCTCCACCTACCGGTCTAGCCAAACCTCAAGCTAGCATGAGGGGGACATTCATAGCTAAATTAAACGTGTGGAGTACCAGACTATTAAAATTGCACGGACAAAAATTATATATATTTATATGTAGCTAAGCATGCTAGCGCTAGCGGTGACTAAGACATTAGCAGTTGCGCCAGGAACAAGAATTACGACTAGCAACCATGAACCAGATGCAAAAACTACGGCTAACTAGCTGCAGATGAGATTTAATCGCTTATAAAGCAGTTAATATTATGTATAAAATGTTAAATAGTGTTATCTGTCTTTAACAGCACTATTAGAGATGAAATACCTGCTATAGGAGTCCAGCTTTGCCTTTTGCTGTTTTCAAATTTTTCCGCCAATACGTTCCAACGGACCACACGGATGACGTCAGATGCAGAATCGGATCTTTGAGTCGGTTCTTTTGCTCGTTTAAAGTTTAGAACCGAATCTTTCCTGCCTTACTTTTCTTTGCGGGAGATAGAGGAAATGCAGTTGCTCTTGCAGAGTGTTTTTCATCAAAATACAAAAATAAAAGTACTTTTTAGCTGTTCGTCATGGATAAACATGGCGAAGGTTGAACTGATTTACCTGAACTGATTCCAGCTATGGATAGAGAACTAACATCGAACCTGATTGAAGGCTGGGGCTAAAATAAATTAATAAATTAATAATAATAATTAAAAAAAAAAAAAATATATATATATATATATATATATATATATATATATATATATATATATATATATATATATAATTTTATATTTGTCTGTGGTTCTACAACTGAGCAGAGTAGCTTTTCAGGGTCAGCCAGGAATACCTGGGTTGATAAGAAGAGCCATAGAATGAGTGTGGGATATAGGTAGTAAATCTAAAATTATGTCATGAGGTTGCTACAGTCATTAGTTAAAAAAAAAAAAAAGACAATTGAAGGTGAACTGAATGCAATGTTTACCGTAATTTCCAGAGTATATATTTTTTTTATTGAGGAAGGAACAGAGGGAACCACAATAGGAAACAACAATAACATTAGGCAACAGATAATCGACAGTATTTTCCACATTTCCTGTCCCCCCCTCCCCTTCCGCCCCCCCGCCTACAATTTTTTCAACACCAAAATCCCAAAAAAACAAAAAAACAAAAAACACAGTTATGACATTACAAACAATGAGGAAATACTGGACAACATTGTTAGCCCTTTGCACCTGACGGCATTACCTGTTACAATGCGCACAAGCCTTCCAACTCAGTTTGGGGGAAGTGCTACACCCTTTCCAAAATATGAGATCATTGGGGTCCATACTAAATAGAAAAGTTTGGTGGATCCTCTAAGAGAGTATTTAATTTTTTCCAATTCCAAAAATAGCATCAAATCTTTAAGCCAGAGTGAGACTAAAGGTGGTTTACTTGATTTCCAATCAAGTAATATTCTTCTCCGAGCCAGAAGACATGCAAAAGCACAAGCATCTTGACACTTCCTGGGCATGACTGTACCTTGCTCAGGTACTCCAAAAATTGCCATTTCAAAACTAGGCTTAACATCCTTAATATACGCCTCAGACAGGATTGTCCAGTAATCAAACAGTCTGGGGCAAGTCCAAAACATATGAGCCAAATCTGCCCCAGCAGAGCGACAACGCTCACACGCGTCAGTTATATTGGTGTATATCTTGGACAGCTTAACCTTGCTGTAATGGAGTCTGTGAAGGACCTTGAACTGTATCAAGCCTAAACGAGTGCAGGAGGTTGTCCCATTCACCCTAAATAATGCATTTTTCCAGGTTTCTTTTGATATGTCCACTCCCAAATCCCTTGTCCATTCCGCATGGATTTTGTTCAGATCTATATTTTTTATTGAGATTAAAGTGTCATACACATTAGAAACTACTCCCTTCAAGTGTATTGAAATATTTAGAACTGCATCCATTCCTGCACTAGGAGGAACGGAGAAATATGTGGGACAGTGGCTTTGGATTAGATGACGAACTTGAAAATATCTAAACAAGTGTGGTCCTGGCAGACCGTATTTTAAAGAAAACAAATAGTTTTATTTTTAACATAAATACCTGTCTATAAGCTGCAGGTGTCTACACTAATGTACTTTACACAGGCTTTAACGAAAGACACGTTACACACGGTGTAACGGGTGAAATATGTTGCGCTTCCTTTAGGAGCATAGCGGTATTTTGGGAATAGCATGTCCCTGCATTCTGCCGGTATTACTGCGTGTGTTCAAGACAAGGATTATGTCCTTATTATTTTCTGATGCTCAGTTCTAAGTTTCTTTGATTAACCCGTAACGCTGTTGCCAAGAAAAATTAAAAAGCACAAGTTTTGGAAACCTGTCTGTGCTTATATGATTTCTGTTGGAAGTTAGCGAGTTGGGAGTTAGCGAGCTCTCCCATGACCCAGACTCAACGCGTTACAACGGCTTGTATCTAAACAGTAGCCTACCAAGAAAGTCATTGTTCACTGTCTTCCTCCTTCCTTTCACAACTATTTCTCTCGAGAGTTTTGTTTTGGCATCGTCGTGTGTTTAAGAAAAACGTTTTTTCTCCCGAAGACGTGCAGCTCAGAACACAGGTGAGGTGCGTTTTTTCGTTTCCGTTCGGAAATTTCTTTGGTTTAATGTTATGGGGTTCAGTTTTTTGGCTTAAAGTTTGTGAAACCTGGAAAAACCCAGGAAAAATTCATAAATTAACCGCTTCGTTGTTTAAGCCGCGGGGTTCAAAACGTGGGAAAAATACGGTAGTTCAGAAGAAAATCCAGTTTTGACCCAGTTAAATCCTGTTTCTGTTCCGTACATAAACCAACAAACGTCCTCTCACAATCACCTGTCGGTAAGTTGAAATACATTCTTTGCACAAATATAAGAAAAGCACAATTGTTAAATGAATGAAAAGTTTGATGATGATGATGATGATTTGTAAAGACTAAATGTACTATATAAATATCCATGATTTTTCAAATTTGTCTTTTTAAATAACCAATAGCTTGTTGTTTGTCTCATTAAAAATAATTTATATGTTATTATTCTAAAGATTGGCTTTTCTCACACGTTAGGTTTGACCAGTTTATTATTAACTCTGACAGAAAATTCTATGCCATTTACTTCCTCATCACCCCAACATGAATAACTGCATCAACTGAGGATCCACCCATATTCAACAGCAAATCAGTTCAGTGACACTATCAGACCACATAACTAAAATTGTGTTTTTACAAAGTTGAAATTATGTTGAACTCTGATGAATTTGAAATTCAAGATGATGGAGATGTTTATCCTCTAACTCCAAGGAGTAAGTAAATTAATGTCTATCAAACATTATGGAATGTGTTTAGTTTATTATTTAGTGTGTTATTTTAGTGTTTAAGGACTTTAAGGATTCAATTGTTTTAGTTTATTTAATAGTATTGTTGATTAGTTCTAGTCAGCAATTTATTTATCTGTAAAACAAGCCATAAGATTTTGATTGTTATATAGACCATGCTTTTTCTTCAATTAGTCATGAATTACAGGAAATATGAATTGCATCTGTATTCAGTGTATCCAGAAAGTACTCACCCACCAATTATTATTAAGTAATAACTTATTTAGATGTCCTCAGAATATATTTTTTAAATAAAACTATTTAAACTAACTATTAACTATTAAAAATATTTACCTCTTTTCTGCCAATTTAAAATACGACCTAAATGTATTAACTGCGCAATAAATGAATAAATCAGATCAGTCCTGTGGTGAATTTCCATCTGTAATAAATAAATAAAATAAATTGCTCTATCTGTTCTGTTCTGTGAGTTCCAACATAAAGTTGTTAAAAGGAATCAAGACAGAAATAGTTTATAAAACCTTAGTGTAGGACCTTCTTAGGAGCACTGTGAAATCAATCATAACAAAACGGACAAAACATGGTATAACCCAGACTAACATGAGGAGGCCATACTGAATGCAAGTGTAAGAGAAGTGTCAAAACAGTCCAACTGCAATACTACATGGTTACAGAGCTCAGTGATTCTATGTAATCAGAACATCACAGATCCAACATGTGTGTGAGAGTTGCCAGGAGGAGGACACTTCTGAGTTTCAAGATTGCTTTACTGTGAAATGTTTTCAGGAAACTGAGGGCATGAGACAACAAGACATCTCACATGACATGCTTGTGCATAAAACAACAGATACAACATATAGGACAGCAATGTAGGGATAGAATTCATGGTGGGAGAAAAGGTGTTGCTAAGTCTGAATGCATGTAGAATATGCAGTGCATATAGAGTAGCACTGTAGTAGGGAGGATAAAGCAAATAAAGGGAGTTAAATAAAGTGAATTGAGTAGTGAAAGTAAAGAGTCATGCAGTAATCTAAGATTTTTAGAGAATGACCATTTTAAAGAATCTGAGAACTTCTGAATAAAATATTTTGTGGTCTGATGAGCTGAACCATTAATCCTAAAGACTTGCCAAAAACCGAATACAGCCCAACCCAGGTAATACCATTTCTGTGATCAGGCACGTTGTTGGTAGCATCATGCTGTAGGGTTACTTTTCACCAGAAGGAACTGGAAAACTTGGCAATGTAAGCAAATTGTTGAGAGCAACCAGCTCTGTCAGCCATACAGCTGTATTCGAACAATAATCCAAACCCAGAACAAAAACTAATTACTAATAAATGGCTTTAAATAAAAGGAAGGTTTATGTTTTAGAAAATTCAAATCAGACTTAAGATTTAAATTCAGTTGGAAAAGAAAAAAAAAAAAACATGCAGAACTCATAGTGACACATCTGAGACAAATCAAATCTCTAATTGAAGCAAATTCAGTCAATGTGGTAAAGTTTTAATTTTTTTATTTGAAAATAATTCTGAGAAAATCTCTACTTGTATCGAGAATTGCAAAAAAAAAAAAAAGCCGATTTTTGTTACATCTGATTTTGCAATAGATAAAAAAATAAAAATAACTTTTGGGAGGAAGTGATTCATTTCTGGTGGCACTGTGCAAAAAAACTTTTATATCTCACTTCTCAAATCAAGTTAAACTGGTGTGCTCTGTTTTTTTATGTAGTAAACCACTTTAAAGACATTTTAAATGCCAAAGCATTAAATAACATTTCAAATCATATTTATAATACAGTAAAGAATAGCACAGTCACACAATTGGAGAACATAAACACATTTTACATTATAAATTTGTAACATGAATCAAGATTTCTTTGATGGGGTGTTAAAAGCAGTAGTTTTAAACCAGTAACTCTAAAACCCTTATATTGTTTTTAGCACACAATGCTGACTTTAATTGTTTTACTTTTTTTTCCCAGTGATCAGGTTTAATATCAGAGATGAACTGAGATTTAGGCCCTCTCGACTGGCAGCTATATTTCTTGGAGTCCTAAGTGCTGTATTTCTTTTTGTTATAATAGGACTGAGTGCTTACAGTGAGTATATATATTGAAATGCTAAATATATATTATTAAACAATATATAAAAAAGACTTGATATAAGCTGAGCTGAAGGAAGACAACATTGTTGTTGTTTTCACAGTTAACAAGGTGAATGACAAACATGACATCTTGTCTCTCAACTCATCAATCATCAGCTCTCAACTTGCTCAGCTGCAGTCAGACAACAGAAATCTGACTGAGTCTAAAAATGCACTTCAGAACAAGCATGATGAAGATGTAAAGCTGATCAAATCACTGCAGATAAATATGCGCGGAGAGACAAACTCGAAGAATGAGCTAAACTCACAAAAACAGCAATTAGAAGACGATAAAAGAAAACTGCAGTCTCAACTTTTACATCTTGGTAACTTTTTTTTCCTCCATATTCTTTTTTATTTCAGCAAAAAAATATCTGCAATAACCGAAATTAATCTTTCCTCATTAAGTGATTATATATACAGAATTTCACATACTGCTTCATACATTTATACAGCTGCAAACATTAGCTGTGATTTTCTTTTACTATTTGGCTTGAGGTAAAATGTTTTTTCAATAATACATATTCTATTATTTTTCAACAGAACAAAACTGTGGTAAGTGCTTGCCCAACTGGATGCTTATGAACAGCACATGCTTTTACTTTGCTGTTTCTGCATCGACTCCACGCAAAAGCTGGAATGCAAGCAGGAATGAGTGCAAGAAAGAAGGAGCTGACTTAGTCGTCATAGACTCAAAGGAGAAACAGGTCAAATGTAAACCTTTGTGTGTATTTATTACAAATATCTCAGTTCATTTCTGAAATTTAAATAGACATTTTTCCTTTTTTAATTATAGTCTTTAGTAGCAATTATTTATTTGAATGATATGGCTAAGAATTCACTACAAAAAGCTAAATAAATCCTTCATACTTTTGTGACTGCAATGTTAAAATGTTAAATAAACCTCAATCTAACCTGCTAAAGTGCTCTTTCTTTTTGCAGTTGCTGCATATAATATCTAACCCAGCCCTTCTCAAGGCACATTAAAAAAAATCACAAGCAAATATCAATTCTTATATTTAATATCCACTTATCTGTATAGGAATTCATTGTTAAGAGCTTAAAAACTCTTCGGTACAATCTACGATTCAGTTATAATAATGGGTTTTGGATCGGACTGAAGGACGACCATACAGAAGGGATCTGGAAATGGCTGAATGAGACCACACTGACCGAAGGGTACCCAATTTCATCTGTTATATTGCAGTAGGAGATACAAATTATTTTATTTTTGGCTAGTACTATGCTTTTACACCTAACACCTGCAGTTTTTTATAGAAATTTTACAATATATATGTAAAAAGTACATGTTTGTATAGGTACTGGATGGACGGGGAGCCTAATGATGACAAGGCCATGGAAGATTGTGCAGGTGTGTATCCTACCAATAATCCAATGAAGTCCTGGAATGATGCACCATGTTCATATCCACTAAAATGGATCTGTGAGAAGGAAATAGATAACACACTTCCATTTGTGCCCAGCAATTACAGTATGAGTTAATCAAAAATGATTTAAAATATTTTCATCATTATTGCTACATAAGACATCATAAATTAATAAAAAGTTCAACACAAATCACAGAACTACACAAAATTACCTGGGACATGACATAAAGTGCACATGTTTGATATTTAGTGCAAAAGAAACAGTAAGATGGTACACGCTGTGGCACTGCAGCACCAACCAGTACAGAAGATATATGAGAAGATATGTGGAAAATAATAGTCCATAAATAGTCTGGCAATTTGTGCAAAACAGCAATTATTGCTATACTTGTTGTATACTTGTTATATTATCTTCTTTCACTTTTTACTGCACATTGAATATAGAATAACGATAAAGATCTGTACTTGACCATGTTTAAGAGAGAAAATAAAATATCCTTGCACTGTGCTAATATTTGCAATTCTGGGTGATGCTGATCTATCTATCTATCTATCTATCTATCTATCTATCTATCTATCTATCTATCTATCTATCTATCTATCTATCTATCTATCTATCTATCTATCTATCATCTATCTATCTATCTATCTATCTATCTATCTATCTATCTATCTATCTATCTATCTATAGATTGTATTAATTGTATATATTTATATACTATATATATTCAGTTAAAATGTATATACATTGAAAAATCTTCCCATAGCATGACAGCTTGACACACTCTTGACATCAGAAGATCTGGTTTCTCCAGACATTCAGCTGAAATACTTTACCATGCCTCCAGTAAAATTTGCCAGTAGTGTTTTTTTCCTAGCTTGTGATCCAGTTCATCCCAGTGTAGTTCAATACGATTTAGGTGCGGTGACACGGCAGGATAAATTTTGTGATACACTCCAACTAAATATTTGCTCTCTAAATAATGTTTACAGAGTTTGAACATATGCTTGTTTTGTCATATGGTGAAGTTGGTTCCAGAATTGCATGGTGTTGAAGTATGAAATGGTAGCCATGTTGGTTCAGTTTTTGCTTTCACCTGAAATAAATCTCATTTCTCATTATTATGCATTCCTTCCTCCAAAACAACCCTAAACCATTAATATGCTTATATATGACTGTTACAGCTTCTAAAAAAAAAAAAACAGAAAAAATAATAAATTTTACAAGGTGAAATATTTGTTTTGTGCAATTATGACATTCTGGATGCAGTAGAGTAGGTAAACACAACTGTTCACAGCAGCTGGTTAAAGTGCAGGGTGCAGTAGTCAAGTGTATTCACACTCTCTCTAATGCTCCTAAATGTTCAGCAGAAATGCAAATCTTACAATTTGCCAATTATTAATTTAATTTAAATGTTATTTTATTTCAATTAACAGAACATTCTGTGCCCAATACTTCCTCATCACAACAAACATGAATCACTGCCAAGTCTGAAAGTCCACCCACAATAAACATTAAATGAGTGCAGTGACACTGGCAGGACAAACAGTTTACACAAAGTAAAGAGTAAAGACCAAAGAAACATGAATCACTGTAATGAGAGCTATGTGAAATAAGTGACAACTATGGTGGATTCTGTAAACCAAGGGAAGGGGACATACAATGAATTAGAACCTCAAGAAGATTTCACTGGAGATGTTCATCCTCTATATTCAAAAAGTAAGTAAATATTTGTATATCAAACATTAATAGGGTCACTATATTAATTAGCATGTTTTATGGATTTTGAGAGGTAAATGGGTTTACCCATACAGAAATCTGATATATAGCTATATATGCAAAGCACATATATTGCATACATGCTCATG
Organism: Silurus meridionalis; assembly: GCF_014805685.1. Lineage (NCBI taxonomy): Eukaryota > Metazoa > Chordata > Actinopteri > Siluriformes > Siluridae > Silurus > Silurus meridionalis. Next base: position 19,242,617 of record NC_060891.1, on the reverse strand, counting down.
TTTGGATTTCACAGTCATAGAAATACATATCAGATTCTTGTACATATACACATCATATACTTACAAATATTACAAAAATGCCATTTCTATATATATAAAACACTTTTTTTGGGCCAAATACACGTTAATATATGGGTAAAGGATGTTTAACCTTGTATTTATAATACACACAAACACACATACATTGTGCTTGTGTAATACATAAAATATACTCTTTTCCAATAACTTATTATTGCTTACTTTATTTAACTACCTTCCATTTCCTTATTTCTATTAAATAAATGGTCAAAAACGTTTCATTTTCAAAACAATTTACTTTTGGTTTACGATTGCTTTTGGAGTAAAAAAGCAAGCAGCATGACATAATGCAGTACTTAACTTAAAGCAATTGTTTGAAACCTGTGTGCCAATAAGTAACAGGGATCAACAAGGAATCAAATCTGATATTAAACATAATGTAACACAACAATAACATTGCAATATTAAACAATATTTTCACATTTTCAAAGTAACATTGTGATATTGCATGGTATAGTAATCAATTTGCACTTTCTCCTGATCTGGATCTCTGAAAGATTACAATTAGATAATAGTTAGATTCTTTTGTATTGAAAAATGCATGGAAATGCATGTTTCACTTCATGTACACAATTAGTTTTAACATGAAATCTAACTTTTTAATGTAGATAAGTTTACTCCAAAGTTTTTGACATATTTGCACAGGACATTTCTAGCAGAGTAAAATGAACGTCAAGATGCATGTGCATGTAGTGAGTTGACAGTTCGTCTTATAAAGATAAAAAGGTATCTACTCCAATTAGTTTATCTACTATATATATATATATATATATATATATATATATATATATATATATATATATATATATATATATATATATATATATTTTTTTTTTTTTTTTTTATCTAAGCCAGGAAATAGTTAATTCCCCCATGACTGTAGTCACGGCAAAACTAAAATAATTTATTTAATAATATGATTTGATTTATTATTATAGATCATAAAAATAGTTGTTTTAAATTGTTTAAAAAATAATTGAGTTTAAATCATTTATAAATATAGAAAATATCTTGCCTTGCAAAATCTATATATCTTTTCATCAAAAAAATCATCCTTGTCGCTGAGTCATTATTGCAGGAAAAATTCCTCTCCCACTTGCCGCCATTAGAGTGTTTTGCTTTGGTTTTTGGTTTTGTTTGATTTTGTTTTTTTGCAACTGTAAGCAAATCAGGTACAGTATAGTGAATGTAATTTGATCGGGTTGGTTTCGGATCCATTACATTCAATAATAGTTATTTTAGGAACAATAATAGTTATTTTATAGCATTTATATATAAATATATTTGAATTAAATTATTTAATTCCCCTGCATTTACATGTATGCAGTTGGCGGATCTACATCCAACAGCAGAAATGTCTAAGATGAGCACTGACCTCTCAAATTACTTTCTAGGAGTGTATCAGTGTTGGATGATCTCATGAGCAAATTCTACATTACATAGATATGAGATATGTATATACATACATATGAGACACTATTTTTACATAGTAACTAATTCCATAACTCAACATCAGCTATATTATGTTCTACTTTAATGTATCATGTATCACAATATATTAAAGTATATGTATCCCACATATGTATAGAAACTTTTTACTATAGAAGTAAAAAACAAACAAACATGTTGTTGACGTTTGTACATATACTTTAATAAATATGTCTCAAGCATCCAATAGAACTACAAATATGTTCATATAATATAATAATATAACAGGCTGTATATTAACTATTATTTTATATACATGTTTATATATACATATATAGCCATAAATCAGATTTCTGTATAGGTAGGCCAGGAACAGTTACTCTCAAACCCTTACACTGTTTTTAATACACAATGCTGACTGTAGATTTGATTGACTTACTTTTTTTTCCAGTGACCAGGTTTACTGTTAGAGATGAACTGAGATCTAGGCCCTATCGACTATCAGCTATAATTCTTGGAGTCCTAAGTGCTGTATTTCTTTTTATTATAATAGGACTGAGTGCCTATAGTGAGTATATATTAAAAAGCTAAATACATTTTTATTGTTAAACAAATTACATAACCCATACTTAATATTTGCTTAATATTATGATATATATATATATATATATATATATATATATATATATATATATATATATATATATATATATATATATATATATATATATATATATATATATATATATATATATATATATATATAATATTAGATTAATATAAATATATTAAGACTTAATATAAGCTGAGCTGAAGGAAGACAACATTGTTGTTATTTTCACAGTTAACAAGGTGAATGACAAACATGACATCTTGTCTCTCAACTCATCAATCATCAGCTCTCAACTTGCTCGGCTGCAGTCAGACCACAAAAGCCTGACTGAGTCTAAAAATGCACTTCAGAACAAGCATGATGAAGATGTAAAGCTGATCAAATCACTGCAGATAAATATGCGCAGAGAGACAAACTCGAAGAATGAGCTAAACTCACAAAAACAGAAATTAGAAGAAGATAAAAGAAAACTGCAGTCTCAACTTTCACATCTTGGTAAGTCTTAAAATAAACGTTTTGAATTAAACATTTTAACTTGATGTATTTTCAAAATTTTCATGATCTGTCAACAGAAGAAAACTGTGGTAAGTGCTTACCCAACTGGGTGCTGATGAACAGCACATGCTTTTACTTTGCTGTTTCTGCATCGACTCAACGCAAAGGCTGGAACGGGGGCAGGGATGACTGCAAGAAAAAAGGAGCTGACTTAGTCGTCATAGACTCAAAGGAGAAACAGGTCAAGTATAAACCTTCACCCTCATATTACGATTTATGGTTTATTTTTAAATTCTCTTTTTAAAACATTTGTGGTTGCAAGAAGCATGTCATGGAAAAAAACAATTGCACTATAAGTAGGTGTTGGACACCTGAACATCACTTGTGGCCCTTCCACAAACTGTTGCCACAGCGTTGAAAACACAATGCCTTTGTATTCTTTAACACTGTGCGGGGCCAAATCATATTTCACTATGACAGTGCCACAAGTTGAACACATGGCTTGTCAAGGTTGCAGTGAAAGAACACAAGTGTTCAGCACTAACCTCAATCCAACTAAACATTTTTGGGATGAACTGGAACTGTAATAAACCCCAAATGTGCTTACCCAAAATCAGTAGATTCATTTACCAACACTCTTGTGTCCAAATATAAGCAAATCCCACAGCTACATTACAAGGTCTGCTGAAAGGCCTTCCCCAAAGAGTGGAGGTTATTATAACAACAAAAGGTGGATCATGTCTATTTTAACACAGATAATTTTTTAATAGGATATTCAAGGACAGGTTGAGGTGTGTTAGTCAGGTTTCTGCAAACCTTTAATTTTACCGATATAATAAATGTTTTTAATGATAAAAGAAAAAGTTAATCTTTTTCACTTCTGCTCTGCACATCAAGAAGACCTATGAATATTTGCTTCTCCTTCATCGTTTTGATATGATGCTAGAGTGTTTTTTGAAATAAAGTTGAGGTCTTGGTGAAATGAAAGTGTGATGAAGTACATTAACCTCCTCCTTCTGTGTTATAGATTTACAAAGCCAAAGGATTTAATAGAATTTAACAAGCATAAATCATTTAAAGATAAAATGTTATAAGTTTGTAAATAAGGATTTTGTATTGGGGGACTGTTTTCTTTGGGTTTTTTTCTTTCCTAGACAGAAGTTGGAACAAGTCAAAAGCAAATAAGAATATTAACATTTAATTTTCACCCTCCTGTTTAGGAGTTCATTGTAGAGAGTTTAAAAGCTCTTCGGTACAACCTACCATTCAGTTATTATAATGGATTTTGGATAGGACTGAAAGACGAACATGCGGAAGGGCACTGGAAATGGCTAAATAATAACACACTGACAGAAAGGTACTCAATTTCAGTACATTTGTTATTGCAGTATTAGGTACAAACGATCTCATTGATGTCTTGTACTCTTCCCTAATACAGCATCAGTTAAATGTATTTTATTATATGAAGGTAAAAGGAGTAAAGTGCATATTTGTATAGGTACTGGATGGACGGGGAGCCAAATGATGACTTGGGCATAGAGGATTGTGCAGCAGTGTATCCTACTAATAATCCAATGAAGTCCTGGAATGATGCACCATGTTCACACCCACTAAAATGGATCTGTGAGAAGGAAATAGATGAAACACCCTAGGATCTTCAATTAACCACCATTATCATGTTTGCCAATTGTTGTAAGCTAATAATTCATAGAAAAACATTTATTTTTACACAATCTCTCTGGCTCTCTCTCTCTCTGTCTATATAATTTTCTTTCTCTGTCTTGTGTTCTCTCTCTCTCTTTCTCTCTCTCTCTCTCTCTCTCTCTCTCTCGCTCTATCTCTCTCAAACACTCACACACACACACACACACTCACGCGCACATACTCATACACACTTGAGTTTGCACGAGTGATCGTTAATGCTAGTACACAAAGCTACATTGTATACTCTACTTGACAAAAAACAGGGCATGAAAAAGTACCATGTAGAAATAGTGTATAGGATGTTATTTTCTATGAAACAGAAAAAAAAAATGCTGCCAAGTAGTTAGCAAGCTGCTAGGTATGACATAATTTAAAGCAAATTGATAATACACGTTTTAAGGAAATTATCTTTAAAGAGCGTGTTTGCACTTGTTGCCAATAGATGTTGTTAATAATAAATCATTTACTCTATTCTGCTTGATTTTTTTCAGGTGACTTTATGGTTCAGATGGCTATTCACAGTGGTTGTTTCCATTTAGGAACTGAAAAACATCTATGATTATATGATAATAATATTATGAAAATATAATATGAATAATAATAATCCAGCTTTCTATAATGTTTTCATGTTCAAGAAACATCCATTCTAAAAATATATATTTTATTTACACTTTGCATTTAATGCTAAACACAAGTTTACATTTCTATAATATTTACAACAAAACTGCAGTCCAATTCTTTTTCACTCAATATAGATTTTGCTAGTTAAAAACGTCAATTACTCCCTGTGATTTATACTATCTATTTAAATATTTCCTGAAATAATTAAAATCTTTGAGTTGTAGCCTATCCACCTAAATATAGGATATGTTATTCCTTCTGGGATGCTTTTCTGTGGTTTTCATCAGATTTGTAAAGTGGTTATTCGAGTTACTGTAGACTTCCAGCCAGCATGAATGAGCTGACCTTTAACAGTGTCTTTCTGTCTTCAGAACTGTGAAAATCAGAAGAAATCAGAAATACTTAAACAAGCACAAATTCATAAACATACATTCATTCACACATTTATTTCCTCATCGTGATATTTAATACAAACATTAACTGAAGGTCTTGACCTCTTATCTGTTACAGGGCTGACAGGTGATTGGCTGGTTGGATAATAAATGGGCAGGCCTTTAGGGGGTTGCAATAAACTGTATAGCAAATGTATCTTTAAAATTTATTGTGTTAATAAAGTAACATGCTGAAAGCTGTAACACAAAGAGGTGTCCAAAACTATTATATGAAAACACCTGCAATGAGAATAAAAGTTGAATTGTGCTTACCTTATCTGACTGTTCAGAGAATGGGAAGCAGCTGTTTGCAACGTCAGTGTCAATTGAAGCAAATAACAATTTCGTTATTTTAAATGATCTGTGGAGAACATTTGTGCTCCCTGAGCTCTCATATGCAAATTGGAACATTTATTATAGAACCAATTTATTTTTATGGAATGAAAATTTATTGTACTCTTGAGCAAACCATAAACCACAGTTGTTCCACAGTCAAAACCTTATAACATTGTTACAAAAAGATTAAAAATTATTTGTTCTGAATGTGCATTCCCTGTGAAAGAAGTCCATTTTACTCAATTTACTTACTATTATCTATTATGCTGCTTTACATTTCCAAAAATAAAACCATGCACCACATGACCAACACTGACCAACGCACATTATGGGTCACTAGATACAGAAATTTTCATTTTTGTTTTCTTTTTCCAAAATTACAAAACTTTACTGTTATCAGCAAACATTGCAGTGTTTACAGCTTATGACATTCCACATAGTGAAAGGGAGTAAGGGAAATAATTAATTACATATTGGTGTGATGTGGTCCAGTGAACAAAAGAAGCAGGTTGTCATCTAGAACCTGTAAAGAACTCCTTCCCATAGTTATATATGAAAATAAAATCATGGCCTTGATTGTGCTGACATGCTGCCTTTGCATACCTCCATCATTCTGGTCAGCAGGTTACTGTTAAATGCAAAAGCTGATGCTAGAGTCAAGTCAGTAATATCCTAAATAAAAATATATAACAAAGCAAAGAGCTAGTTTAATAATCTAACAATTTTCTATAGACTTAACCAAAATCTTAATATGAGCTTTATGTGGGTTTTTATATTAATCTGGGATTATCTGGCTATGATGAAGTCAAAGGCACCACTACAGCATGTCCAATATAAACCTGTACGTCATCACAGGTAACCAGAGCTATTAGCCTGTCAAATGAAGACATAGTCATATCATACTGCTTAGCATGAAAACAGCACAAGCTCAGATTATTTGATAGTTGTCAGTTATCCACACCCATCTGAGGCCACTGTCTGAGACAAAAAAGGGAAAGAAAAAAGTGAAGTAGATACAGTGATGTAAGTCCTATATAAAATACATTTTGTACATGAAGAAGATGCAGAATCTTTAGAAACACAATGTGATCTCTGGCTGGTTTGAATGAAAATGAATAAAAATCCATCAGAGTCTGACTTATATATGTACCTCATGAACACAAGTAAACCCAGTCAGCAAAGTCACTTTTCTTGGGAATTTGTCCGGCCTGGATTAAAGAGGTTGACCTGGAACATTGATTGATCCAGTTACTAAAAACTAGTGCACTGGAAAAGGAAAATCATCAGTTTGCTGTTGTACATTTCTATTTGTATGTTCAAGTTTAAGTTTATTTCTATAGCGCTTTGCACAATAGACATTGTCTGAAAGCAGCTTTACAGAACTTAAGAATTACTTAAGTGATTTACGTGTATTTATCCCTGATGAGCAGCCTGGGGCGATTGTAACAAAGGAAAACTCCCTAGATGAAGAAACCTTGAGAGGAACCACACTCAAAAGGGGAACCCATCCTCATTTGGGTAAAACCATGGGTGTGATTATAAATCTTATAACAATACAAAACACTGAAGAGTGAGAACTACCACGAGTGTGTGTGATTATGAGTAATGTCCTTTCTACAGTCTTATACAGTCAGTAGATATTGTGGAACCAGGAGCTACTGAGCAACTCATAAAATAGCTCAACATTTGACATCTTCACAGATCCAACACCAGCTTCTCCATGCCAGAGCGTTTAAAAATTCGAAGAAGTGCAATGCCAAACTCTACATGAAGTGGGACCCAAATAGATAGTTCGGGATGTTTGCAGAGTCGGCATCTATTTCTTTAAAGGGCCATAATCTTCCTAAGGTGGGACACAACTGGAGATGGCGCAACATCAGGATGCCTCAGGATGGGTAAAGAAAGAAAAGCAGTGGAGATGAATTAGCGTAGCTGCTGTTCATGCTGTGTTTGCAGCATGATTGATTTAAATAGAATGAAATTTGTACCATTGCAAGATGAAGTTAGGTATCTACAAATGCTTGATGATTGAGGGCTGATACAGTCAAAACATACAAATTACAAATCATCCAATTACAAACTGCAATCATTCAATAATCACAGTCTATACACAGCATATAAACATCAGAACAAATCTCAGTTATCTTCACAATACAAATAATAGGACATATTTCAAATACATTTTTAGATTTAGCAATTATACTACTTTTAAGAAGTTATAATAGCCTTTTTTTTTTATAATAGTGTCAGCTTTAATAACATTTTCCAAGTTGGGCTTTCAACTACTTTGAACTGGGCATGTTGGTGCAGTTAGTGTAGTTAGTGCAGTTGGGGCCAAAGCCTGAAACGTTACAAAATGGGAACATAATAGTAAAGACAAGCGTGTGTATCCCTGTTCCTGTTGTGAATACGAATAGTGTAGCCAGAGTTAGAGTTAATGTAATTTTCAAATTAATAAATTTATACCTCACATGAGATTGCACAATTGCAATTTTTGTTTTGCAGGGACACACTCTATCCAACATGATTGCTGCAATGCTCTCCTGGTCAAATTCCACTTCATTTATGCACACCATCTCAGTCAGAGCGCTTGGTTTCAGCTGCAATCAGCTAAGCAGTAGAAGCATTTCTACAGACTAAAGCAAAGTGCCTTTAACAAAATGGTTCCTTTTCATTTGTAGAAGTTCTTCTATTAAAGCCTGTAGCTGGGAGGCTAAAAAGGTGTTGTACATTAATGTAATTTGTAGCCTGTATATTAGACTAAATTTCAAAGTAAATAAAAGCTAATTTTACAAAAGAGAAGGGTGACCAGCTTTCCTGCACTCTTTTACAATTTCCTTCCTAATTTTCAAGTAATAATGTAATAAAATCAAGTAATAAAAGCTTTATAAGATGTGTTAAAACAGTAGCATTGCAGAACTGTTTTGATTTAATTAACTCTGAGGCATTAAGTAAAGGGAAGGGTAAAGTGGGTGTGAATAGGGTTCTCACTACACACACACATACAAGGAATCCGGGATTAGGGCTAAACAATATAGATTCCTGGGAAAAAAGGTGAAGTATAAAGGAGTGATAACTCAAATAATTAGGCTCAAGCAAATACCATATAATGTGCGATATGTGTTTTCGGGAAAAATAATGGAAACCTGTCTTGCTTGAAATCCAAATTAAGATAAAAAAGTTAGAGGTACGGGCAGTTTTTGGTCATATATAAAATAAGTATAAATAAAAATCAATAAACAAATAAATAAACAAATAAAGGAGTGCAGAAGTACCCCCAGATGGAGTAAACCTTTTTCTTCTTCTTTCGGCTTCTCCCATTAGGGGTCGCCACAGCGGATCATCCGTCTTCATACTACTCTATGCTGTACATCTGCCTCTTTCAAACCAACTACCTGCATGTTTTCCTTCACCACATTCATAAACCTCCTCTTTGGTCTTCCTCTTTTCCTCCTTTGTGGCGGCTCTATCTTCAACATTGTCCTACCAATATACCCCGTGTCCCTTCTCTGCACATGTCCAAACCATCTCATTCGATGCGCTTTCACTTTGTCCTCAAAATGTCCTACATGCGCTGTCACTCTATTAAACTCGTTTCTAATCTTGTCCATTTTTATCACTCCAATGAGAATCTCAGCATCTTCAGGTCTCACCACAGTCCTATAAACTTTCCCTTTCACTCTTGCAGATACGCTTCTATCGCAAATCACTCCTGCCACTCTTCTTCACCCACTTCACCCTGCCTGCACTCTTTTCTTCACTTCTCTAACACACTCTCCATTATTTTGCACTGTTGACCCCAGATACCTGAACTTATCCACCTTCTCCACATCTTCTCTCTGCAACTGCACGACTCCACTGCCCTCCCTCTCATTCACACACATGTACTCTGTCTTACTCCTACTGACTTTCATTCCCCTTCTCTCCAGCATGTACCTCCACCTCTCCAGGCTCTTCTCAACCTGCTCCCTACTCTCACCACAAATCACAATATCATCCGCAAACTTCATAGTCAACATAGACTCCTGTCGGACCTCATCCGTCAACCTGTCCATCACCACTGGAAATAGGAAAGGGCTTAGAGTCGATCCCTATTGCAGTCCAACCGCCACCTTAAACCAGTCTGTCGTCCCTCTGCACACTTCACTGCTGTCACATTGCCCACATACATGTCCTGCACCACCCTCACATACTTCTCTGTCACACCTGACTTCCTCATACAATATCATAACTCCTCTCTTGGCACCCTGTTGTACGCCTTCTCTAAATCCACAAACACACAATTCAACCCTTCAGACCTTCTCTTTACTTCTTCATCAACATTCTCAAAGCAAATAAAGCCTCTGTGGTGCTCTTCCTCTGCAAAATTTTGTTAAACAATCTTGTTTAAAACTCCACTGCCATCTCTCCTAAACATCTCCATGCTTCTACCGGTATGTCATCTGATCCTACTGACTTTCACTCTTCATCCTTCTAATTGCTACTCTCACTTCCTCCTTAATAATCCTATCCACTTCCTGCTTTACCATCTCCACACCATCCATCCTTCTCTCTCTCCCATTTTCCTCATTCATCAGCTGCTCAAAATACTCCCCCCATCTTCTCAACACACTCTCCTCACTAGTCAACACATTTCCATCTCCATCCTTTATTGCTCTAACTTGCAGCACATCCTTCCCAGCTCGGTCCCTCTGCCTGGCCAATTGGTACAAATCTTTTTCTCCTTCCAAAGTGTCCAACTTCACATACAGCTCCTCATATGCCTTTTCCATGTCTTTCGCAACATCCCTCTTTACCTGCTGCCACATCTCCTTGTACTCCTGCCTACTTTTCTCATCTCTCTGTTGATTCCAAATTTAGTTTTGCCAACCTTTTTTTCCTTATGCTTTCCTGCACTTCCTCATTTCACCACCACATCTCTTTGTCTTCCTTTCTATTTTCAGATGTCACACCAAGTACCTTTCTAGCTGTCTCCCTTATCACTTTTGCAGTAGACGCCCAATCATTCAGCACCTCTTTACCACCACCAAACCCCTTTCAGTCCTCACTCTCCTCCTCTTCTTCTTCACCTCCAAAACCAATTACTCCAGTTAAAGTGCTCCCCTTAAACTTTCAACTGAGGTAAGGTACAAAAGCATTTGCCTTCAAATGTACTTAAGTATCCACAGTGCTATGATTTATTACGGCTATAATGTTCCAATTATAATTTTTAATCACACGACTCTTTGCTTAATCAACTCAATTTATGTGAAAAGACTCTAATGTTACTTTTAACACAACAATCTATTAATTGAATTATATTAATTAGTCAAATACTGATTGATATTAAATTAATTATCATGAGTTTCTTCCATCATTTATTTATCTTAAAATGTTCTGCTTGATGGTGAGCTAATGTTGAACTGTATGTTTGTGCTAAATAGATACCACCAAATGGCAATGGCGGATCTAGTTTGAATGATGAACCCGGGGGAACCACGCCATGACCCAATGCCTTCCTTATTGATTAGTTTCAGCTTTTAAAAGCTCCTCTCTGCTTCAGCTGCAATGGATGAGTAAGAAATATTCTCACCGCAGTCCACAACTATGGACACATTTCTGACACACATTTCTGACATGTATAAATATTACCCTAAATGTATTTATTGCACAGTTATATACACAAGTCACAATTTTTGCACAATTGATCTCATGAACTCTTATAACCAAGAACCATAAAACTCCTTGACTAATTGTAGCCATAATATACATACAACACCTATATACTTATAATATATATATATTTTAAAATAGCCTGTTAATCTACAGTAGCACTGGAGATTCTTCTTCCTGAACACAGTTCCAGGCATATTAAATACAATCACAGAAAAGCTTTATGACATCTCATCAGTTAATGTTAAGTTGTAAATGTGTTTTGTTAAACTACATACTATAAATTATAATATTATCCAAGCTAAAAGAAATATTATAAGCCAGCTGCACTTTTCTTTTAGTTGCGCAAAATATATGTAAAGATGCTTTAGAACGGCGTTTCCATTATTTAAAAAAAATATAAAAATAAAAAATAAAAAACCTCAGTGCATTTTCAATCATATCATTCCATATTCGAACACTCATAAAACAGTTTCCTTTTTAGGTTTGCTCATTATTTTAAAATATTTATATTTAGAGTGTCCCTGTCTATTACTCTATTCAATTTCATCTCATTTTACTGTGGAGTTTTTGAGAAAAGTAAACACAGATTCACTCTAAACATCAGTGCATTTTTATCATGTCTCATATTCAAACACTCATTAAAAATGTTTTTTATAGGTTTGCTCAAAACATATAAAATAAATACGTTTACAGTTTGCCTTTGATTTTGCATTTAATTGTAACTAAAAGTGTACTACAGTAAAATGACTTTAATTAATCCAATGAAAGAAAAAGTGGATGTTTAAATATGGAACATGATTGAAAATGAAAAGGGTTTGGAGTGAATTTGCCTTTACTTTTCTCAAAAACTGTACAGTAAAATGACTTGAAATGTAATAAAATATTAAACAGAGACACTACACAACCTAAAAATAATTATTTAAAATTTAAAAAAAAAAAAAAAAAAAAAAAAAATATATATATATATATATATATATATATATATATATATATATATATATATATATTTTACAACACTACAACACTATACTACAACACTTAGAGGTAAGTAATAGAGTTTATAGGTTTCACCATTCCACCATTTAGTTCATTGAGAGAGAAAGGTATATATATATATATATATATATGGTGGACTAAAACCTATAAACTCTATTATTGAACTCTAAGTGTTGTAGTATAGTATTGTTTAATTGTAGGGGGAATAATAAGGGTGTATAAAATCCCCAACATCTGGATTATTCTATGTTCAGTGCTCAGGAGAAGAGAAGTTTCTGTGTTCTGGTGAAAGAGTGAATGTGTATTGAATGAGACCTGTTGTCCCTCAGTCACATTTATGCTGCTCACTGCTACACACAGACACACACCGTGAGGAAACATGTAAGAGATTTTATTTAAAATATATTAAAACATTTATTTTTAGTCCTTTTACTCTATATAAACTTTTTTCCCCCAGTAGAAATATGTAAAAAAAAAAAAAGCGCTAATTTGCTTCTGTTGTGTGCCTGTTGTGATTCACGCAGCGTTCACTTGCTCTCAAATATCGTTGTAAAAACGAGTTTTACACTGAAAGGTGTAAATCTCCGTAAACGCGAGTTATAATAATAGAGCTTAAAAGCTATTTGAGAAATCTAAAATTTGTTATTAATCTCCAGTTTGTTCAATTGTCTTTTGTCGAATGTTTGCAATTTGTTTTCCCTTATTGATATACCCCTTAGTGCTATTTGGTTTACATGTGTAATCGTCTGATGCATGTGGATATATTTCTGACAATGGGTTTAAATGTCATGAACATTCAGATGCAATCAGGCCATATGATCTGTCATACAATCTCTATCCCTATTTAATACTCATACTGTCTATATTGTCTCACATTGTCTGTATTGTCTTATATAGTCCAAGCAATGTATAGTTTTTATTTATGTCTGTACTTTGACAGTCACTAACAGCTGAAACCAAATTCCTTGTGTGTGTCAACACACTTGGCCAATAAACCCGATTCTGATTCTGATCTAACTAGCTCTGTGCGCTTATTTTGAAAGCACACGTTGTTGCTGCTGCATGAGAAGCAATCGAGGAGCTCGTGAAGGTAGCATTATTTCGCGCCAAATTTGTTCCCGGCCCAAACCGGAAGTAAAGGGCTGCACGTTTGTTGCTCATGGTTTGTTCTCCGCTGTTGTTTCCCTGGTCTTACTGCGGTTTAAACGCGTGCTTGTTGGTGTTGTAACAGTATTTTGTTTTGTGTGAGCACGACGACTGATCGGTTAAGGTTTTGTGTGTAGTATAGAGAATGGATGTAAATGAAGTGCAAGGGAATAATGGGTCCATGGACGATCTGGAAGATGAGGAGCTGTGTGAAGCTCTAGCTGTTCTGGCTGGCAGTGATCCGGATAAGTGTTCATACCCTCAGGTGAGTCTAAATAATAATAATAAAAATAATAATAATAATGATATTATTTCAAAATGTATAATCAGTTATCACGTGCATGTTGTGGACGATATTAAAGAATGTGATCAGACTACTACATAATCCTTGGGCTTTGTCTGTCACTGTGGCTGAATCCCAAACCGATGCTTATTATACCTGTAGTGCACTACATAAGGTGGAGTGACCATGTCAATTTCCCTTATGTAGTGTATTAATGCAGGGGTAGATGGCTGTATGTAATGAAGCCTATATGTGGTGTGATTTTGCTTGTATGTTGCAGGGATATGTGAAAAGACAGGCTGTGTTTGCCTGCAGCACTTGTACAGGTGAAGGCATGGAGCCGGCTGGAGTCTGCCTCGCCTGTGCCAACACCTGCCACGATACCCACAATATCTATGAGCTGTATACAAAAAGGTATAATTCTAAAGCTTTGAAGTTACTTCTCATATCAACAACCTGTAGTTTGAAACCTTCATCACTTGTTAATTCATCATACCACACCATGACTTGCATATGTTTTTCTTTTTTTTTTTTCCAGGAATTTTCGCTGTGATTGCGGGAACAGCAAGTTTGGCTTGTTTAAATGCAAACTGACTGCTGTAAGTGTGTGCTGGATGTAATCCAGAACAGTCTGTCCACCTTTCCCCTAAAGAAATGTACCTTTCATATGACGCATTAATTTTGCAGTGTTTTTGTTCACAAATGTATGATGTACCATGACATGGTCTGATAAACTATACCAGGCACTACTGCAAATTAGTGCTCTGACTAATACTACAATATGTTGTAGATTTTCATGTTTAAATTCACTGTTGGTTTTTTTTTCTCTCTCTCTCTCTTTATTTATTGATTATTCACAGGACAAAGAGGGACAGAACAGCAAGAACGTTTATAATCACAATTTCTTTGGCCGATACTGCTCCTGTGACAGACCTTACCCGGATGAGAATGATAAGGTATATGTTGCTAATATTCCACTCATTTCTTGCTTTGTAAAATTAGTATGCGTATGACATGCACCGATCAGGCATAATATTATGACATTATGACAGGTGAGTGAATAACACGGATTAGCTTGTTATCATGGCACCTGTTAGTGTGTGTGATATATTAGGCAGCAAGTGATGCATGACTGCTAGATGACTGGGTCAGAACATCTCCAAAACTGAGGACTGCAGTGCTCAGTATCTATCAAAAGTGGTCCAAGGAAGAATCAGTGGTAAACCGGCAACAGGGTCCTGGATGGCCAAGGCTCATTGATGCATGTGTGGTCTGATCCAACAGATGAGCTACTGTAGCTAAAACTGCTGAAGAAGTTAATGCTGTTAATGTTTGACGGATCAGGTCTGGGGACCAACACAATATTAGTCAGGTGGTCATAATGTTATGCCTGATTGTTGCATATATGTTGATTAAATCTGCATTCAGTTTTTTTTATTTAGATATGTGCCATTCTTTTTTTTTATTAATTCTCATTATGATGGAAGGTTGGTGAATCGATGATTCAGTGTATTCTGTGTGAAGACTGGTTTCACTCGAAGGTAAGCTGCTATACGGCGAGTATTTCTTTATCTGTATTGTATTGTAAGTCCTTCATGCACCATCGTTTCTAAAATCATCGCTAACATTTGAACGCCTCCCTTCTTTTTGCAGCATCTGGGATGTTCAGTCGTGGACTCTGAGGACTTACTGGAGATGGTGTGTGAGAGCTGTATGAACAAAGCGCCGTTCCTTTGGACCTATGCTGCCTACTTTGCGCGTGAGTAGCATGTGATCACACACCGTTTTTCATTCCTTTACAGCAGTGTTTACAGGCATGGGGATGTAACGTGTATGCTTTTATTTCTTATAGATCCCCCAGTAAGCAATTTGAGTCTGAGTACAGATGACGAGAATACATCTGTGGCAGGGAATAGAGAGGAGAAGGAGGCACTGTTGCCATCATGCAGTAATGGCCATGATGAGCCCTCCACAAGTAAAGACTGTCAGAAGGAAGCAAGGGTGAGTAACAGATCATAATGGACGACAGAGTGGTTACTGCATCTGTCTGCATTGTGTAAATATTTACAAACGTTTAATACAATTTTCGTTCTCTAACATCAGAGGGTTCAAAATGTTTACGCTGAGCTTGGTTCTAATTCAGTCACAAGACAAGTGTTTTAGTTTCCATTTGAACACAGTTTACACACCATTAAATTAAATGGTGCATTTCATTCACTTTAACAGCTCACTAGTAATGGAATTAAGGCTGTAAACCACAAGCGGACACGTGAGGAGATGGAGAGGTGTCCTGCTAAGTGCCAGTCTAAAACCATTCCATGCAAACTGAAGGAGTTAAAGGCCAAAGGCTTGGTGAGACCAAGGGTGGGATCAGTGTTCTGGCCATATGACTGGAGGCCCAAGCTTTGCATTTGCACAGACTGCAAGGTAAGTCTTATTTTAGTACAAACTTGTATTTGTATGAACTTTTATTTAGAATGCTTGTGCATGTTTGAGAGGGAAAAAAATTCCTATTCCACAGCCATTTTGTTGTTTGTTTGTTTCTGTCTGTGGTATTTCCTGAAAACATGGTCGGTTATAAACAAATAAATGAAACCACACACACCCTGATCTAAATAAAACAGGAAGGAACCATATACACTAAGCTTAATCCAAAATGTTACCATGTTATTCAGCTGGGTCATTCTTTCTCCAACAAGCTTCATATCTGACTTTACTCACAGGACCCAAAACCGCCCACACCCTCAGTGGTTTCCTGCAGGATCCCAGTAATGACCTTGTGCAATGTGTTCTGTCCAAGTTGCCCCATCTGTTGTTTTGTTCACTTATCTTCCTTTTAGAAATCATATGTGGAGGCTGGTGTTCAGTTCCTAATGGATGAGTCAGACACCCTGCTTGCATATGAGAATAAGGGTGAGGCATTACTAAAGGAAGACCTGCTCATGTCCTGCCTTGGTTCCCTGGACCGTGTCCAGCAGCTGGAGATTATTTATCGTAAGTAATAGAGCATAAAGAGCTATTTAAGTCCTTGACCCTACTACTTAATCATTTACAAAAGAATTTGCTCGCTCTAGTAGAACAGCTGCTTTTATATCCATAAAGGCTTTGTTCTTAATCTAATTGAGAAAAAAAACTATAATAAATTTAGTATTTTTTATTTTATTTTATATAATCTAATAGTTGCTTTAGCTCTCATATTGTTTATGTCTGTGGTGAAACCTGTTTTGTTGTATGGTTTAGAGACAGTGGCATTGAGTAAAAGACAGGAGGTGGAGCTGGAGGTAGCAGAGCTGAAGATGTTGAGGTTTTCGTTGAGAGTGACGAGGATGGACAGGATTAGAAACAAGTTTATTAGATAGACAGCGCATGTAGGAGGTGAGGGAGGCGAGATTGAGATGGTTTGGACATGTGCAGTGGAGGGACATGGGGTATATCGGTAGGAGAATGCTGAGGATGGAGCCACCAGGAAGGAGGAAAAGAGGAAGGCCAAGGAGGAGGTTTATGGATGTGGTGAGTGAAGACATACAGGTAGTTGGGTTGAAAGAGGAGATGTAGAGGAAGCCGAAAGAAGATGATGAGTTTATGTCGGCTACATAGTTATACATAAACATTGTCTGACAAGAACCATATGAGGTTAATCTATATATGTACTGGACAAGGGGTGTCTAATCTTTTCCACAAAGGGCCAGAGTGGGTGCAGTTTTTTCATTCCAACCAATGAAGGACCACACCCAATAATCATTAGATTTAAGCAGGTAGAATTTGGTGTGAACTTGTGGTGTGGTTGGAATAAAAACCTGCACCCACACTGGTGCTTTGTGGAAAAAATTGGACACCCCTGAAAATTTACAAAATGCCAGGGGATATCTTTGGACATTTAATACTAAAATTAGTGCCAAGCACAGGTCATTGTCATTACTATATTTTGACGTGGAAGTAAAAGGATTTTTATTATTAATAATGTCACCTTAGATCAACATGATAATATGCAGTCTTCAAGTCAAAGGGTTTCCTTGGACACTCGGTTTGGAAGAAATCAAGCAATTTGTATCGCGTGTCTTTGGATGCAGTAGCATCTTGAAATTTTCCCTTCACCTGAACTTGGAGACCCAAACTTGTTCCAGCATGGCATTGTCCCTGTGCACCAAGCAAACTCTATGAAAACATAGTTTTCATAAATTGGAGTGAAAGATCCTGAGTGGCCTGCTATTGAGCTCTGACCACAATCTTATTGAACTTATTTGGAATGAACTGGAACACTGACTGCACTCCAGGGCTCCTCCTCGTCAATCAGTACCTGACTTTACTAACACCCTTATGGCTCAATAAGCACAAATCTGCACAAATACACACTTAACATGGTTAAGATGAGCTCTTGTCTGGCTTTACTGAAATATACAGCTGTGTATCGTCAGCATAGCAATGGCATCGACTACCATGTTTATGTAGGATTTCGCCCAGAGCCAGCATATATAAAGCAAAAACAGTGGGCCTAAAACAGACCCTTGCAGAACACCAAACTTTACCTTAGAGAGCGTGAAGAACACACAATTTACATCAACAAACTGATAGTGATCAGTCAGATAAGACCTAAACCAGGAGAGAGAAACTAGTTCTAATTTTTTCTCCCTGATCATTTTGGTTTTGAGGGGGGCTACATCATCTAGAGTGTAACAGAACGTTGATTTCTAGACATTCAGTGGCCCAGTCGAGCTCTGCGGGGTCAGATGGAGATCGAATTCATGTCGACAACTCCGGAAGATTATCGATAAAACCCGCTGCTGTAGTTAACGCGAACGTATGCTTAACACGGTAACATGGCGAGGTACTAATGCAATGCCTGAGGCAGATTTTGAGATAAGGTAATGATCTAAAATAGCTTGAGACTGTGGAATTATGACTATATTTTCTATATTGAATCCAAATTTTTATCAAATCAACAGTGTGTCCACCACTAGCAATGGGTCCTATAACATTGATTAATTCTTACTGAATATAGAATGGACACCACTGCTGTTCTTAAAGAGTCTTCCTGATTATCAAAACTAATATTAAAGTCACCAATAAATGCTTTGTCTGAAGAAGTAGCTATATTTGTGATGCATTCTGCAAATTCTACAAAAAAAATTAGAGTGGGGCCCTGGGGGTTTCTAAATACTAATAAATGGAATGGATTGACTAGACCTGCTTTTGGACGCTAAATATTTTATGTTGGTGTAAAGAACTTCGGATGTGTTACATTTGCGTTTTAGTTGTTTGTGTGATGCTTAGATTCTTATTATAATTAGCTGCGGCTCCACCTGCCTTGCCATTTAGCCGAGGCTGGTGTATGTAACTATACCCAGGAGGACTCGCTTCATTGAATGCTAGCTATTCGTTCGGTTTAATCCAAAAACATGTCCAAAACATTACATTAAACTCCTAGTCGGTAATAATTTCGTTTATAGTCAGCGCTTTTGACGTGACTAATTAATATTCAATATATTTGAACTGGGCATACTGTGTTGTTGTACACAACACACCTCTAGATGTTGAAAAGTAGAATATTCATTTCACCAACTTGGGGCAGCACATTGATTTTTTTTTTTAATCACCGCCACATTTTTTTCCTTTAGGGAAATAAGTTAGGTGTACATTTATTTGAACATGAAAATTATCACGTTAAAATGTAACGTAATTACTGTGCTCAGTGAACCAAGCCAATATTTAATAAAAAAAAAAAAATTTATATAGAAAATAGAAATTTCTGAAATATGATCCTTTTTCCTACTCAGATGATAATGAATAGATAGATATTGAGTTAGAAGCATACATTTGGAAACTAAATAATATTAAAACACTGGTAATTTTGTCTTCACAGAGTATAATGAAATGAAAACAGAGCTGCGTGAGTTCCTGCAGCAGTTTGCTGATCAGGGAAAGGTAAAAAATTTAATAGAATTTTTAGCATCTACTTGTAAAGTACACACTTGAAGTTAATAGTACAGAACTGCAATAATAAGAATGTATCTATTGTGGTTATAGGATGTGACCCCTGAGGCTATCCACATGTTTTTTGAAGATCTTCAGGCAAAGAAAAGAAGACGGGCCTCTGTTGGGCAGTATTACTGCAGCTGAGCTGGTACACATGGCCATCCTTGCATTCCAGGTTTTTTTTTTTTTTCCTTCTTGGAATAAACAGACAAATTGAAAACGACTGCTGTCTCTATAGAGAAGCAAAGGCAAATGTTAGTTTTAAGCTGCTAGTGTTTATTGCACACCTCACCCCATCTAATGTAGATGGAGTGGACATTACTGATGTCCACATTAAGACATATGGACAAGGTGGTCAATACTCTTGGGCTGGAGAGTTGGCTGGGATCCAGAAGCCCTAGATGTTTCAATGGCAACACTCACGAATGTTAGATTATGCTTTTGTCAAACTGGATGATTAAATACAACGTACAAATGCATGTTGCTTCTTGTCATATTTTGCTCAAAGTTTCAGATACATAAATCAAGACTTGTGTTGCGATGAACAAACGTGTCAGCAATCAGCACACGCACACACAATGAAAATACAACAACATTATTGAAGCAAGTTTATTCTAAGGATGCTTTTTAGCCGCAAAGCCGGTCACTGTTATTTACCCTCTCTGAGGTAACAGTAGAAAAATATACCTGGTGAAAATTTATTACAAGAAAATGCAATTATATTAAAGTACATTCAACATATTTATTAGAAACAGTATCAAACCACAACACAAATCAAAACCAAATAAAAAGGTAGCTAAGAGTTTAAAAATCCTAATTTCCAAAAAGATGTACATGAGGCAGTACAGGCCATTTACATAGGCTCCTAAGAAGGCTTGCATAGGCCAAAATCACCAATTTAATAAAATACTTAGCCTCTGCACACGCAAGGCACACGCTCAGGTCAGCTGCATTGTTCTAGATGCAGTAATGAACACGAGGCCCTCTCCTCTTATTTAGGACAAAAAAAAAATTTCTCTAACAACTGCAAACGTATCTTGAAATGGATATAAATGCAAAAACCTGTTTCTGCTACTAAAGTACATCGTGATGAGCAGCAAAACAGAACGTTTGAGTGCATTAGCAGCGTGTTACTGTGTTTAAGGGTTTCCCACACACAGTACAGATAATATGTAATAATGACTTATTTTTACACTGTATCCAAATCTCACGTTTACTCTTTAAATCTGTCGGCAACGATGCAGCCAAATAAGGACTGGTCATTCATAAATCCTAGAAAATACTGTATAAAATGTGGATTATAGAGTGTTGCTTTGGATCAAGCCTGGAAAATATAGCTACAAAATCCTCTATTGTCACATTGCATACATGTATGATCAGTAGCTGACATGCAGTCCAATGATGAATATATGATGTACTGAATGCTTGTTTAGCTGTTACCTGTTTAGATTCTAGGAGTGAGGCCCCCCAAAAAAGTGCACTTCAACAACTTTTTCTGGCATGTTTTTTACCACTAGGTGGTACTGTAAAAATTACAAAATGAAGCATACTAGATCAGGGTAGTCCACGCTGCACAAACTTTCCTCTACAAAATGTACATTATTCACTAACTATGAGCTCATTCAAGGCTCATCAAATTAATTCCATGGAAAATATGTAATGGCTTGCACTTGTTTCCTCGATTTCTGAGCTTAAAATCCACAGCTAAGGCCACTGGATGGGAGGAGAAGGAGGTGAACCGGAGCATGTTCATGTTTTCTACAGTACATGGATTAATCGTTTTCAAGACTGGTGTGAATGTAAATATTGAACAGTCCTGACTGTAGATACTATAACATTGTATGTAATTTAAATAGGTGTAAAATGGTATATATATTTTTTAAAAATCACTACATTACATATATACAAAACATTACCAGGTGCATGATACTATTAAAACTAATGACTGTCAGTCACTTGGTGCTTTTTAACATAACATGCATTATGTTTATATTAACCATTAACCTTTTCTGGGATACTTTGAGGATATTATGATGACTGAAAGAAAACGGTTAAGACTAACACTTGCCAATATTCGCTATGACTTTTGGCCTATGGCACAATGACATCTTGGATTTTGAGGCATGACATCATGCTTATACTGTTAGACAAATGTTTGGCCACTGAAAACCAGAAGCACCGGTTTTGAATATTTTCTCAGTACCAAGACGGGTCGTTCTGGGATGGTGTGCAACCAAACAAAAAGCCATCAGATGAATAATTGCGCCATATAAAGTTACACAATAAAACACGATGTCCACTACATGCAGAGGGGAAGGACAATATAAAAAGGTTAACCACCATTATCAAAGTATCAAATGAGGGAATATATTTTGTGGAAAAATGTTTATCCCTCCAGTACAGTTCCAGAGACTTGTTGGAGCCATGCCAATGTGCAGTAATTGCTGTTTTAGTGGCGTGTGGTGACCTAACATCATTGATGTAGCTTTTAAATAGTTATATATCCATTTGTATCCAGCCCACTATAAGAAAAGGTTAAGTGTCCTCTTCCTGTTTACAGCCCCAAAAACTGATTCATTCTAAATATACTAAATCCAAGCCTAAAGGAAAATAAGTTCTTTGCTGGTATGTGATAAACACTACAAGTCAAAAGTTTGGACACACCGATTGTATTTTTCATTGTATTAAAGAATTTTTTTGCTGAAGGCTAGTGGTTGATATTTTGTTTTAAAGTAACATAAACCTTTTTTTAATATTTTTTTTATTTTTTATAAACCTCTACTCAACTTGGCTTGAATTAAAATGGTGTATTTGTTTCTCCAAACTATTTTTCGTTTAAGGGCCTGAATCAGCCTGAAAAAAGGAAGTGCTGAGTTTAATTCTGGGAATCTCCCTAGAGAAGCTAGTTGGGAAATTGTCAAGAAAGTGCAACTGTTCATCAGGAATCTTTTGAAGAATTAAAAATACAAACTAGTTTTGATTTGCTTTACTCGATATAAATAATCAGTTTGGTATTACATAGGGCTGATGTCATAATTATAATTCAATAAAACAAAAAAGATGAAAAAACGCTGTGAGCAGGGGGTCCACATTTTTGACTGGCACTGTGTTTTTTTCTTTTTATTTGTTTTACTTTCATCTAGGAGCTGATTTTGAGTCCCATTTTTAATGGGAGGCATATTTTATTGATGTTACCTTCATCAGTTAATGTCAGTCACAGACTCTGCTGAATTCATTTTGGTATCAAGGAGAATCCATTAAAATGAAAAGAGACACAAAACCCTCTGCATTACTACATACACACATGCGAACCCTTAGTGAACAGTCTTGAGAAAATCCTGCTAAAAACTTCACAACTTCCTGAAAGGACAGATCCCTTTAGTCCTTCTAACAAGCTGGAAGTGATGGAAGTGAAATATAGCTACCTGTAAGATTACACTGAAATTCAGCACTTGTTTGTAACAGTCTTTGCCCAAGTTCAATGTCCTATCAGTATCTGCTATTAAAGTGCAGATTTCTTATACTGGTACTCTGGCTTATTAGGTGACCTGCGATCTCGGCTTATTCCTGCTTCTTCACTACCGTTCCTGTGGTGACCAGCTCCTCCACAGGCCTCCCTCATGTCCGTGGTCCCATCTGGAACTAAGCTGTGCTCCTTGTACAACTCTGTACCTCCGTTTAAAGGTCCAAGACCGCATGTCAGGTCCGAGTCATTTAATGAGCGCCCACTGGGCACATATCCTCCCCCTACTGAGGATACTCCAGAGGAGGTATGGTCCAAATCCAACCTTTGGCCTAAGACATCCAAATGAAGAGAGTCAGATGGCTGTCCTTGCCTTGCCTGGGTATGAACTGACAGAGTGTCAGGGAGACATGACAGGGTGATGTTATTGCATGGCCCTCTGCTTGGTCCATACACGTCTGGACCAGTGTAGGTGGCTTGAGGAGGACGGCTAGATGCAAGAGAATCTTGACAGGGCAAGTCATAAAGGTCTGGATATTCAGACGAAGGCTCTGCTTTTTGTTTGGGGACATGTCCCTTGTGGGAGATTCGAGTGAGAGAGTATCGCCCGTTCGGACACGGTCCAGGTGGGTAGTGTGGAATAGTAGAGACCATGTTGGGATGAGTATGAAGAGTGGTGTCCTGAGCTTTGCTGTGCTCAGACAGAGTCATAGTGGACACTCCAAGGGCAATGTCTGGCATGTAATCACTAATCAGAGGTTTCAGACCCTAAAAAAAAAAAAAAGAATAAAAAATATATTAATATATGAATACATGACATTGGTGAGATTGATTACAAATGATGTTACCTGGCTTAAAAATAGTCAAAAGTTTATGTGAATTTGAATTCTTAAATTCTGGAAGATTAACAGTAGGAGGTTTTACATTATTAGCTTGTTTCATATCACATGTAAAATAGCAGAGAGTAAATTTAAAGTACGAATCGATATACACTCTTGGTTATCAATCGTACCAAGAATGTGTGATTCTACATTACTTTACCAGTAACAACAGTAGTATTAGTTCATCATGGTTTTAAAATTCTAATATGTATATATAAGCCTGGAAACAAGAACCATTTGATTCTGCAGACTTTCCATACCTAAACAACAAACTTAGGGGTGTAAAGAACTTTTGAGAATCATTTTTCAATTATATATTTTTAACAATTTATATATAATTGATATACAGCTGATAAAACTATTTAACCCCTTTACAAAGCTACTATAATATAGAAATAACATGTACCACTATGCTACCACAAAATGTAGTTAATCTAAACACTGGCTCATATACTAATAATCATCTAATAATCATACTACTCTTTAAAACATGGTCGTGATTCTCCATCCTGGTTCTGGCTTATGGTCGGACATTTCGGTTTTAAGGAGTCATATGTAACCCTGAGGAAGTTCAGAGGAAACGATAACTCGTAAGCACAATACTGCTCAGTGCTCAAAAATGTAAACATTTACCCCACAGGACTCTGTGTTAAGTGCTTTCCCTATGCTCTCAGCCATGCTGTAGTCAGGAGCTTGATATGCCAGGTTGCCAGATTTGGGCATGGAGGATCCTCTCTGCTGAAGTAGTGTGTGGTTACAGGGGTACGAGAAGGAGCGAGGAGGGGCTGGCAGTGCCACCCTGGAGCCCCAAGCTACTCTGTGTTGGGCCTGGGCAGACATGGCATGATATGGAGGAGGTGGAGGAGGAAGAGGGGGGTTTAGGCTCCCAAGGCTCTCCAGTTCTGTAAACATAGTGTCCATAGCAGGGGAGCTATTCACTCTGCAACGGCCGACTCGCAGACTAAGAAGAGGACTCTCATCTCCGAAACGCTCCTCCGGAAAGAACTTGTGTGGGTTCTGCCAGCATAGGATACGCAAAGAATAACCATTAAACAGCCAGTCATTTCAGTATAGACAGTTTTATTAAGGTGTGCTGTAAAAACATTTTTGAGTGCTGCAAATTTCTCACCTGCAGCAACTCTGTGGCTCCATCTGGCAGTCCAAACTCTCTGAGAACACGAAGCTGTAGCTCATAGCTCACTGTAGCTCCCTCCCCACAGTTCAGAGCATAGGCTCTCTGGACCTGATCTGTGTGTCTGAGCTCTTGTAGCCTGGAAATCATCTCTCTAACCACTGCCAAGCTGGGCACTGTTACACACACATGCAGATATAAATAGGAAAGGACTTCAAAAGGTTGCATCAGTGATCACAAACACTCGCAGACTCCCTCAGTCTTTCTTAATGCAATACTTCTCTTGACTTTCTACAATCATGTGCAGTCACACGATTACACAAACAGAGACTAATGTTCCACTGAATGACTTTCAGTTCCTTTGTGCCTTTGCTTATAAGGGAACTTGGAAAAACATCGCTTTCAAGTCACATCCTCTAAGCGTCTTTACTAAGCACTGCTTGAAAAGCTTTGGTTACGAGTGTGATTCGGGATAGTCACTCACCTGGTATATCATTGGCCACAACAGACGGAGCAGTGGTTTGGTTGCCAGTGATTTGCTGGTGGTTTATTATGTGACAGCACTGGGGCACAGCATTATTGACCATGTACAGTGTGTCTGGCACGTTGGACATGCGCACCATTCTCAGTCGTACCAGATCCGTCTGTTCCACCATCATCTCCTCAAGGACTGACTACACACACACACACACACACACACACACACACACACACACACACACACACACACACACACACACACACACACACACACACACACACACACAGATTTGATCATGATCACAGTTTTTGGCTGCCTGAAATATTAAAATATAAGACACTATGATATTGGTATTGCAGGAATGTAATTTTTAATTAGTAGTTTTATTTTATTCTTCTGTATTGTGAACTATACATACATACACAAACCTTTAGGAGATAAATTAAGTAATATCATAAATTACATGATAATGTAAAATCAAAGTGCTGTATGGAGGTTTGTAAGCCCCTAATGCTCCTTTGTATGAAACTATGGGGCAAGGTATCGCCTTGTCTCAGTCTCCTGCTGTGTTGGTGACATTTGCTCACAATTTAACCAATGATCTGAGAGAATGACAAAGCTGCATTTTTATGATAATGAAGTGGTCTCAGAGAGAGACACAGAGAGACAGAGACAGAAAGACAGAGACAGAGACAGAGAGAGAGAGAGAGAGAGAGAGAGAGAGAGAGATCTGGGCCGGGACAGCTACTTCCCTCGCGTGTTTTGAATTGTCACCTGAGTGCTTTGATCTCCTTCAGAGGGACTGCCCCCCCCAAAATGGTGTATAAAACCACACTGCTTAGTTCTTAAAGTGGACTTGATCACTGCAGTGCCAAAGCAGTACACTCTGACGTGTAGGCTCCTCTGCAATAAAGACTACTGCTGAAAGATATCCAAGTCTCCTGGTCTTCACTGGAAAATTGTTTTACAAAAGTATACATAGCTGTTGGTCCATGCTTACTGACTTGTTTAAGCTGTAGTGCCATTAATCATTCAGCACTTAAAAGATTAATAGTCAGGTGTTTGCACACTTGGCCTGAATATTCAGGTCTGTAACCAGGGTTGATTTTGAGCTTGTTTGTAGCGAGACACATTATAACCATGTCTTTCCCTCCCAAATTCCATGTCAAATCCCTCCCAAATGAAAATTGTTTAGTCACCTCTGGTCTGGATTAAATCCTTGTCAAATAAATTGTGACTGGCTGATGCATGTAATATAATTAATGCTTATTAAAATATTCTTTACGTTGACTGAACACTCATTAGCCATCCAGGTAAACCTTTGTTGCTTACAAGTTGATTACTTTCACATACAGTACAGTTCACATTAGAGCTCTCCTCAAGCAGACCCTGAACCCAAAAAGTGGACCAGGGGGGCAGTTCCTGCATTCCTAGCTTTCACATGGCTGGATGTTCTTGCTTTTAGTCCAAGTACTTAGATTCAGGAAGGAAATACTATCTTATAAATGTACAACATGAAAAGGTTTTTCATCACCATCATTGCAGTACAATAAACTTGTTTATTCCAAAGTTGTTTAATAAATATGAATGATTTTGATGTTCAGAACAACGTGATGAAACAGAATGCGGGCCTACCTTTGCCTCTTCTACGTAGGGAGAAAAGAGACGTGGACGCACATAAATGCCCGTGTTCTTCTGCCTAAGCCAGGCGTTCGCTTTGCCTCCCTCTGCTGTGGGCAGCATGTCTGACGGAGGAGTGCTGATCAAGCCACGCTTCATCTGCAAAAAAGCACAACCACCTCAGCAAACCAAGTTCGGCTGCCTACAGTGTGTCCACAAAAGCCTTCCTTCAGGAGGCAATAACTAGCAGCATGAGAGAGACTAAAAAGGTCACGTGGGGCCTGATGTGCTTCATCAGTCTGCACTGCCAGACATAAAATCTTAAAATCACTACATTTACACATACAATGAGCACTTACTGCATCAGTGAGGACGTCACTGTTGGCTGGGAGAATGTGCTCCATGCGGATGTAAGGCAGCAGAAGAGACAAAATCTCCTTCAGTTCTTCTATATCCAGATCTCTTCTCTTCACTCCACGCTTATTCACACTGTGAGCAGTACCGCTCAGTAGATTGGGCTCTGATGAGCACAAAAAGAAAAAGCGGTTAACAGCTGGCAGTTTCGCTATACTATACCTCTGTGTGCTGTATAGTTTATGCCAGAACAGAACATATCTATACATCGGTCGACATGACTATACATTGGTCATTGCTGTGTGCTACAGAGTCTAAGAGGGTATATATCTGAGGTGAAAATTTGCAGTGCATGAGGGTTAATGGGAACAGCAATCTCACCCCGGTCAGCCATCCTCCTAATGAGCTGGTGCTCGCCCCACTTAATCACATACTTCAAAATGTCCTGCTCGCTCGCCTGTGAAAGAGAGGGCGGGGAGACAGTGAGGCAAAGGAATATTACCACACTCATATTTCACAAAGATGGGCTGAAGAATTTGAGACTTTAATGACAGACTGGAGCAAAGACACCACATTAGCTCACACAGTGGCTCCTCTATCTACTGAATGCCTAGCCATGTGACCTACCATGAATGCCTGAAAATGACAGACATCTTTGCATAAATCTCCCTTTGGAGTACTGTGTACATTACTAGGCTGTTTACATGACATACCAGAAGGGTTTAAATTCTATATTAAAACCCAAAATCAACACTGTGGCTAGAATGGGAGCATGTAAAAATGTGAGATTCTTCCCCCCCCAATAGCACTTAAGTGGTACAGACAGCTTCCCTCTACGAGATGCACAGTAATTAAAATAGGAAAATGGGTCATCAGCTCACTTGTTATACTGCACACAATGTAATGTCGGAAACTATATAATAGAGATTCTAGGTAGAGGAAAAGGTCGAAAAACTCTGGGATTTTTAAAAATATAATTGAAAATCAATAAATTTTTTAAACATTTAAAACAAAAAAAGAAACAAAAGAGGGATTTCTGAAGGTTACTATTTAAATGAAAGCAAATGGATGACTTTGTACAGAAGGTCAGTCTAATGCCTTCCATTGAACTACACATACAAGCAACACTGATGACTTGGATCCAACACACAAGCTTAAAGTTTACATTACATGGTCATTAAATCAAAAAAGGAAATGAAATACTGAAATTCATACACATGTCTATGATTCTACTTTGCACTCAACTATAACTTGTAATGAAAGTTGCATTAAATTTGAGAAAAAAGCAAAAAATAGAATCATTTTTGTTAATGATTTTAGATTTCTGGACCCCATTATACACCATGAAACTGCAAATAAGAGCATTGGAATAACAACACTGTTGTTAAAATACCATACTCTTAATGTTCTCTTAACATTTAAAAATCTTAAAAAAAAAAAAGAAATGAAATGAAAAAAGAAAATCAGTAAAAACTATTTGCAGTTGCATATAATCAAGTTGCTTTAAGTTATTTAAATATCATGGCATTTACTTTCCTTAAATATACCAGGTTGTCTGAAGAAACAAATACACAATCTGGAAAAACCCATGTTCATCATAAAAAGATAAGCAAAACACTAACATAAGCTTCGGTGCTGCTCGAAACCAAGTTGCATTTATCACAAGGAGATACGAAAGACTTTAGTATCTTAGGCAGAATTTGAACTGCCACATTCTTAGCAGTTTATTAATTATTTAGTTTTATTTATTTATTTATTAAACATAAGTATAATCCATAGCAATCAAATTCATTTTGAACAGTACTTGCATTATCTTGTTTCGGACAGGTTCGGCAGGTAAGTTTCCATTTGCCACAACATCCTCCCTCTTATGCAAAGGTGGAGGACATGGAAGTTATTTATTGATTGATCATTAACTGAGCAGATGTGTGAAACTACAAAAGTCTTGAACTATGTGACTTTTAAGGTCAACCTATATAATCAGATCCAACCTGTTTTAACCTGAAGATTGAATGTTTGGACATAATCTCCCCCTTCAAGTTAGGCTTTACATGTCCTGGTCATAAGAGAGGAGAAAGCTGTACCTGCAGGTAGTCTGACTGAATGGCTGTAAGCAGTTGATCCTTGGTAAGCTCATAGAACACATCAGAGGTCATGACCTGACTGAACTCCTCACACAGAAAATGCATGGCCTGTCTATGGACCCATTTTGAGCCGTACGGCTGAGAACTCCACTTCAGAATGGAAATCAGCGACTCCAGAGAGATGCTTTCCACAATGATATCCTCACAACCTGGATAGAGGGGGAGAGAGAGGGAGAAAGAGAGAGGGAGAGAAAATATGAATGTTTTCCAAAAATTCTCTGCCAAAGTAAAAGGTATAATCTCAGCCTGAATGCTATCCACCCTTTTCAGATTGTTGAATTTCCCCCTCCACCCAGCACACATTAACTTTTCAAGGACAGATGGGTTTGGAGGGGACAGATAAGATCGGTTTGAGCTGTCTGCAGAGCCCCAGCACAGCGCACCCACAGCTCAACACCTGGGTATCGCTGGATGTAGTGGTAACACCACCAACCCAGTGATAATTCAGAGCTTTTCAAAGGCTAATGCTTTCTGCGCCACGGGTGTCTGCTGATGTTATCGCCTGCAGGCCAGAGCCTCATCCGCCCCAACAGCTGCCTGCGCAAGCACACAATGCCAGGGGCAGAAGAACACTGCAGCGCATAAATAAAAAGGTTCATCCCAGCCCTGCTTGCGAGAAAACCAAAAACAAAATATACCCTGTAAATGAATTAATAAAAACAGCTACAACAAACTGGCAAATACTATCCCAGCCAAGGTCTCGCACTCCTCTCCAGGAACACTCCTACAGGCATACCAGAAAAATCTAACTCCATTAACGTTTAAACCACAGCAATGCTTTTGATTCGTTCACACCTTCCAGCCAACATCCTCATTCCTGTACTGTATTTACAATCACTTCCACAAAGAGGAAGAAGGCACACTGCTGGTGACTAATGTATTTAAAGTACCTACTGATAAGCAGTGTGAAACTACATAAGCTGTCGGCTCGTGCAAAAAGAACCCATGAAAATAGGAGCCAAAGTGGTAATCATTTTAAAAACATGTATATACTTTATGAACACACAAAATACGTTTTTGGGAATATTTGAAAGGTGACAGACCTTTCTGTCAGACAGACCCACATACTCAGACATGCACACCTGTCTGTCACCTGCTGCTTATAGTAGAGCAGAGTTTTAAATGTCACCTCCCTTGGTCAGTGTTGGATTTTGAAAGCAGCATGCATTTAACTGAATTGAGTGGATTTCATCGCCACTACAGCAGTCTAATGCTTAATCGTCAGTGTATTTTTCAGAATTCATTTAATAGTCAATATTCTTGTTGGACAGAGGTCAGAATCTACTACAGTCTGTCAAATTTGAAGAGGTTTTTTTTCCTCTAGGTGACAGAGTTAAGTATTTAAAGTGATTCAAATCTGAATTAGGAATGCAGTTCACATTTATGACCATGGGGATATAATGAACACCATATACATGCTGCTCGAAATGAGCGGAAATTTGCAGCTACAAATCATAAACACATTTATATTTCTTGCATAAATTAGCAAAATAAGCAATCACACTGCATCTGAAGTCAGATTTTCTGTAGTAAAGTGGTGCAGAGTAGATGCAAAGGATGTCTTCACTCCTCAAGTGGCTGTTTGAATTGATTAGGGTAAAATCAAAGTTTGCCTTAATCATTAGCAGCAGGCTGAATTGAAATAAATGGATTTGCTCTCCCCCCTTTTTTTTTTTGATCAGTCAATTTAGCTCCCACTTGCCTTTACATTTATTGTGTCCAGTCTCCCACATCTATGCCAATAATCCTTTCATTACCTGCTTTTAACACAGTCCCCACTCTGTATCTCCCACACACACACACACAGACACACAGACACACAGACACACACGTATATACTAGGGCTGTAACGATTCCTCGTGTAACTCAAGTTAAATAAATACAAATAGTCTATTTAACTACACACGGAGCACTGTGTTTTCCACGGACCATTATAACTGATGCACCGCTAAACTCAGGACTGCTCTGGGGTCCCTCATTTATAAACGTGCGTACCCCAATTATCATGCAACGGTTATGCGTGTTATCTGTGTCGCCAATTCCAATTCTCGCCTTCAGTGTTTACTCGTTTTGTGTATCCGTCACGTTTATAAATGAAACCCCTGGACAGGTAAACACGGAAGACGCTGCAGAATGAAAATTAAGGAATGAAGAGAAAACAGCGAGGGGCAAGGTGAAGATCCAGTCCAAAAAAAACACAACAGAAAGTTTCCAACGTTTGGGATAATTGAAAACTAAAACAAAGAAAACATTTACCTTTTTAAAAGTAATCCGAAATAGATTTTTATATTTTTATTTTCTTTTTTATTATTTATATTTGCATTCTGATGTAATATGGCATGCACTAAATGCATTTAAGTTTTCACAGATATTTTAATATTCAATTTCAGCAATAAACACTTTAATCTTTCTAAATTAAGAGGACCTAATTCAAATTTTCCACTTTAAGAAACCAGTCTTATTTTCTACTATATATTAAGTATTGCTCTTGATCTGATTACTCAATTAATCAATGGACTAATCTGTAGAATACTCATTTGCCCTACTATATGCACAGCCTTTAAATGGAAAACTTTTTGCCATGACCTCCAAACGAAACAAGTTGCCTCTGTTTCCCATAAGCTAGGATTTACAATTCTATAGAAACTATAACCACATACACAATACATGCTTGCGTGACCAGTTTTAACATTAGATCTAAATATGGTGCAATCACCCTCTGAAATATTGAAAGCAGAATCGAAAAAATGGAACAGACCAAATATTGCTTTTACTTTCTGAATAAAATCTGTCAGAAGGTGTACATGCAGAATATCAAAACGACTACAAAAAAAAATCCAAAATAAGAAAAAGTGATGTGTTAGTAAATCTTGGAGATATGAAGAACTGTCCTAACATTGCTTACTCCAATTATACAACTTTAATGTGCTAGTTAAGTGCTGGTAAACACAGATCTCACAGGTAAAAGGAATAATTAGGCCTTGTTCTGCATGTAAAGACATGAATTCCTTGACAGCCAGCAGCCTTTCCAATATTCATTATTTATTATAAATGTTTGTCAAACCTAGTGCCTGAAATGACTGATAGCCCAGAAAAAGAGCAAAAAGAATAATTGTAAAAATTTAGGGATTAGTACCTTTGTAAGTTGTTGATGGGTAAAACACCAATGAAACAGAAAAAAGTTACATTTCAAAAACCTTACATATTTAAAATAATAAAATAGCAAAATCGGTTAGACATATACATACATACATATATATACATACACACACACACACATATATATATATATATATATATATATATATATATATATATATATATATATATATATATATATATATATATATATATATACATACATATATATACATACATATATATACATACATATATATACATACATATATATATATATATATATATATATATATATATATATATATATATATATATATATATATATATATATATATATATATATATATATATATATATATATATATATATATATATATATATATATATATATATATATATACACACACACACATACAGGAGTGCAGAATTATTAGGCAAATGAGTATTTTGACCACATCATCCTCGTTATGCATGTTGTCTTACTCCAAGCTGTATAGGCTGGAAAGCCTACTACCAATTAAGCATATTAGGTGATGTGCATCTCTGTAATGAGAAGGGTGTGGTCTAATGACATCAACACCCTATATCAGGTGTGCATAATTATTAGGCAACTTCCTTTCCTTTGGCAAAATGGGTCAAAAGAAGGACTTGACAGGCTCAGAAAAGTCAAAAATAGTGAGATATATTGCAGAGGATGCAGCAGTCTTAAAATAGCCAAGCTTCTGAGCGTGATCATCGAACAATCAAGCGTTTCATTCAAAATAGTCGACAGGGTCGCAAGAAGCGTGTGGAAAAACCAAGGCGCAAAATAACTGCCCGTGAACTGAGAAAAGTCAAGCGTGCAGCTGCCAAGATGCCACTTGCCACCAGTTTGGCCATATTTCAGAGCTGCAACATCACTGGGTGCCCAAAAGCACAAGGTGTGCAATACTCAGAGACATGGCCAAGGTAAGAAAGGCAGAAAGTCGACCACCACTGAACAAGACACACAAGCTGAAAGCGTCAAGACTGGGCCAAGAAATATCTCAAGACTGATTTTTCTAAGGTTTTATGGACTGATGAAATGAGAGTGAGTCTTGATGGGCCAGATGGATGGGCCCGTGGCTGGATTGGTAAAGGGCAGAGAGCTCCAGTCCGACTCAGGCGCCAGCAAGGTGGAGGTGGAGTACTGGTTTGGGCTGGTATCATCAAAGATGAGCTTGTGGGGCCTTTTCGGGTTGAGGATGGAGTCAAGCTGAACTCCCAGTCCTACTGCCAGTTTCTGGAAGACACCTTCTTCAAGCAGTGGTACAGGAAGAAGTCTGCATCCTTCAAGAAAAACATGATTTTCATGCAGGACAATGCTCCATCACACCGTCCAAGTACTCCACAGCGTGGCTGGCAAGAAAGGGTATAAAGAAGAAAATCTAATGATATGGCCTCCTTGTTCACCTGATCTGAACCCCATTGAGAACCTGTGGTCCATCATCAAATGTGCGATTTACAAGGAGGAAAACAGTACACCTCTCTGAACAGTGTCTGGGAGGCTGTGGTTGCTGCTGCACGCAATGTTGATGGTGAACAGATCAAAACACTGACAGAATCCATGGATGGCAGGCTTTTGAGTGTCCTTGCAAAGAAAGGTGGCTATATTGGTCACTGATTTGTTTTTGTTTGGTTTTGAATGTCAGAAATGTATATTTGTGAATGTTGAGATGTTATATTGGTTTCACTGGTAAAAATAAATAATTGAAATGGGTATGAATTTGTTTTTTGTTAAGTTGCCTAATAATTATGCACAGTAATAGTCACCTGCACACACAGATATCCCCTAAAATAGCTAAAACTAAAACTACTTCCAAAAATATTCAGCTTTGATATTAATGAGTTTTTTGTGTTCATTGAGAACATGGTTGTTGTTCAAATTAAATCCTCAAATAAAATTAATCCTCAAAAATACAACTTGCCTAATAATTCTGCACTCCCTGTATATATATATATACACACACACACACACACACACACACACACACACACACACACACACACACACACATATATATATACAGTAAGAAAAATAAGTATTTGAACACACTGCTATTTTTCAAGTTTTCCCACTTAGAAATAATGGAGGGGTCTGAAATTGTCATCATAGATGCATGTCCACTGTGAGAGACATTATCTACAAAAAAAAATCCAGAAATCACAATAAATGATTTTTAAACTATTTATTTGTATGATACAGCTGCAAATAAGTATTTGAACACCTGTCTATCAGCTAGAATTCTGACCCTCAAAGACCTGTTAGTCTGCCTTTAAAATGTCCACCTCCACTACATTTATTATCCTAAATTAGATGCACCTGTTTGAGGTCGTTAGCTGCATAAAGACACCTGTCCACCCCATACAATCAGTAAGAATCCAACTACTAACATGGCCAAGACCAAAGAGCTGTCTAAAGACACTAAAAAACAAAATTGTACACCTCCACAAGGCTGGAAAGGGCTAAAGGGCTTAAGTTTGCCAATGACCATTTGGATGATCCAGAGGAATCATGGGAGAAAGTCATGTGGTCAGATGAGACCAAGATAGAACTTTTGGGTTATAATTCCACTAAACGTGTTTGGAGGAAGAAGAATGATGAGTACCATCCCAAGAACACCATCCCTACTGTGAAGCATGGGGGTGGTAGCATCATGCTTTGGGGGTGTTTTTCTGCACATGGGACAGGGCGACTGCACTGTTTTAAGTAGAGGATGACCGGGGCCATGTATTGTGAGATTTTGGGGAACAACCTCCTTCCCTCAGTTAGAGCATTAAAGATGGGTCGAGGCTGGGTCTTCCAACATGACAATGACCCGAAGCACACAGCCAGGATAACCAAGGAGTGGCTCTGTAAAAAGCATATCAAGGTTCTGGCGTGGCCTAGCCAGTCTCCAGACCTAAACCCAATAGAGAATCTTTGAAGGGAGCTCAAACTCCGTATTTCTCAGCGACAGGCCAGAAACCTGACTGATCTAGAGAAGATCTGTGTGGAAGAGTGGGCCAAAATCCCTCCTGCAGTTTGTGCAAACCTGGTGAAAAACTACAGGAAACGTTTGAACTCTGTATCATATATATATATATATATAATTTTTTTTTCTTCACAGCAAAAAATGCAATGGTTTGAACTGTGCATCAGTGTAATTTCCAGACATCGAAAGAAAGATGATTTATATTAATTGCTTTCTTTCATCCATACTCTTTTGCTCTCCAAAGTAATTTTTTTTTTTTAAATCGGTGCATGAACTTTAAGGGGATTTTAATAATCAAATGCACAGAAATAAATTATGTAGTTATGGAATAAATAATGTGTATTTTATCTTGCGCAAGAGCTCATAGAATCTACATTTTACGACTGGAAAAGCACACAGCTATCATATGTACAACTATGCTTTTTAATCATTGTAAGTCACAGATCCTTTTTGAACTCGAGTGTAACATACAAACAAAAGCTAAGCTTTGGGCAATATGTAAACTCATTTGAATCTGAAACCTAAAAAAACCCCTCTGAAATGCAATCCATGTACATGTAACATGCACATAAAATATATAGTTCAACATGAGCGGCATAAGGGAAACAGAAGACCATCTGCTCACCTGACACCAGCAGTCTCAGACATGAGCTCTGTAAGTTGTAATAAAATTTAAATTGGATACATGATACTGTGGTTTCTCTACACATTTTTGCACCCCAAAATAAGTATAGCCTGAATAGGTGGCTTAGGTTCCAATTTCAACATTATAAAGGTATAATTATTGCAACCTAATATATAGATATTGTGCATGAGCCATTCAGCAGCACATAATGAAAATGCTTTTTAGATGAGTAATTAATGCTCCATTTGTGGCATTAGGGCCAGAATATAATACTGCACACTACAGTACTATAATACTGTACAACAAAATTGTACTTGTTATAACTCCTGAGTAATGCACCCTAACAGCAAAAGGTTAAAGATAAGGGAATAATCCAGTTCCTGTTAAATGTAGTAGTTGCTAGAAAAAAATGGCATACCCAACAGTATATGATGCACCTTATCATTCCTTGATGCGATGAATACACAGTTTGCTCATAATGCATTATCAAACATCGTAAGCTACTAGAAAATACCTCAAAAGACCTTTTCAAGCAAACTGAAAACTGAGATCATATTTAAATTTTGCTTCCTGGGCTATATAGCATTCTGAATATGAAATACCAGACCATTTTTAGTGATTGTGTTTATGTACCAAGAGGAAATGCTTTTGTTATTGCAACCCAGAAATGAAAGAGTGAATGAAGTAAAACAGTCACTCCATAGAATATTTCTTTTGCACCTCTACTTTTGCATACTACTACAGCGATTTTTAATCACATTATGCCAATATTTTTGCTCTAAATCAAATCAAAAGAGATAGATTACTTGTGCTAACTTTCGTTTATTCGGTTATTTTATCTGATATGTCCTTTGTCTGTCAGCACGCCATCTCTTCTAATCTTTAATGGATTCTATGTGAACATGTGCATCATCAAATTTTGAGTGCTTTAATAAATGCACTAAGGGAATGTGATCTTACTGTTACTTATCCTTATCCACAAAAGCAATATATTACCTGCCAGTGATTGTGCCTTTGAAGTGACCATGAATAGCAGCTTATCACTCAGTAATCCAATGAAAATCTTCAAAAGCATAAAGATATCGACCAAAGAAGCATCAAGTTGCAAATGCTGAATCTTACAACAAAAAAATATAAACCTGTGATCCAAACAATTCTGAAATAGTATTTATACCTTTCTGTATTGCTCATCTATTTATTCAGTGGTGAGCTCAACACACTTGAAAAAAGTTTATTAGTTTCAGGTTTAGGTATACAGATGGAAGACTACGAGTAATATTCATTTTCCTGGCACAAACATAACCGGCAATAAGATGGGATCTACAACAAAGAAAAGCTTCAGCACAACCTTATGAATGGAGCACAACTTTTTTTTTATAATTATGCACAAAAAGAGAAGTGTTAGGGAGAGAGACTTTTCACATAGAAGAAACTCCTCCCAGGCTTGTGCGCTGACCTACTGCTACAGGTCAAGCTTGAATAAACAATATGCTAACAGAAACCAGAACTGGGAAATTACTGAGAAGAATAGAGAAAGACAAAATGGCAGGGGGTGGGGACAATAAGAGTCGCTTTAGTCTCAGAAATGTAGTTGAATAAATGTTAAATAAAAGTGACAACCAAAGAAGGCCATATGGACATGTGGGCCAAAAATAGAATGCTGGGAGAGCCTTTGTTTCAGCATAAAACCCCTGAAGGTCTCCATTGGACTTTGAAATCCTTAAAATCTGATGTCAATTTCTGAAATCTGTTCTCTTCAGGAAAGACACTTTCTTGAAGACTTCAAAGTAAAAGTAACTTTTTGTGGAAAGAGAGAGAGAGAGAGAGAGAGAACAAACTACTGTTTTGCTGGTCAGAAAGGTTGTTTGGATATAAGGAACATGACAAAATCATCTTCTCATGCTACTTTTGTCCTTTTATGAAGCCATTAGACTGTCTGAGGCAGATAAGATCTATATTTTTATATTTACAGCATTTGGCAGAAGCCTTTATCCAGAGTGACTTACAACTGGGTTAAGGGTCTTGCTCTGCATCTTATTGGTACTGGGATTTAAACCTGTGACCTTCTAATCAAAATTCCAACACCT
The DNA here is from genome assembly GCF_014805685.1 of Silurus meridionalis. Lineage (NCBI taxonomy): Eukaryota > Metazoa > Chordata > Actinopteri > Siluriformes > Siluridae > Silurus > Silurus meridionalis. Next base: position 19,203,937 of record NC_060891.1, on the reverse strand, counting down.
TAGCCTTTTAGCTACCATTTGCATTTTTTTATCTCTAGTGGGGTTCATAAATAATAAAAGCTTTAGTGTATGTGAAACAGCAATTACCTTGTGCCAGCATACTGAACTCCAGAAATAGGGCAATGTGATAGAGCTCCATGGCTTCCTCTGTACGTGTGGGAACAGCACCCTTGCCAGCAGTGTTACTTGTCCCTAGAGATTGTGCCTCACTCAGACTGCCCATTGATGGACTGCCACGCATCACAAGGGCTAAATCTACGACATCGGTGTACATGCAGTGCAGAATAACGCGGGCATATTTCCTTGGAATGATTGACTCGTCCAGGACAATGAGTGTAGGTGTTTGAAGCGTTCTCTCGGTTAGCTCTTCACCAGTCCGGACACGACGCTGCAGAAGGTTGCGGAAGAAAGGAGATCGCGCCGAGAGCACAGCCTTATGGGCTCTTAGGTCCTCTTCTGGGGATGCTGACTGATCACTTTTCACAATGCTAACTCCAGCAATCCCTCCACCGCTAATCCCGCCGACAGCATCACAAGCTTCTATACTTTCAGGCTCAGAACAGAAGCTGAGTACAGAGTCGTAGTAGCACATGGAGTGAAACAGCATCCTCATGTCTTCCTCCAGAGGGTTAGGCATGCCAAACTCCTCACTCAGCTGCCTGAGGACATCCACGTTCCTTAGTCGTGTTTCCGCCTCTCTGTTAGCATCTCCTAGATCACCTGTGTACAAGAAATGTAGCAGGGCAGAGAACAACAAGACATCCATTCCTGCTGTGCCCACATCAAGAAGCACCTCTGGTCCATTGTAGCTTAAATTGGCTGAACCTGTGGATGACAGCAAGCTTTTGAAAAAAGGGCAGCGGGCAGCCAGGATGGCACGATGGGCAGGGAAGCAGGCATCCTGAAAGAGCAGGTCCACATCAGCACAGTGTTTATGCTGAAAAAGTGTAGCCATGCAGGATCGCAGGGTGGCAGCTTCAGGCCGGGCCAGACTTGAAGCCAGGCTCAGTTCTTTGAGGGCAGTTGTGCCCTCATACTCTTCCACAAGAGCATTGACATCACAAACATGCCAACCTGAGAGCAATTCACGCATATGCCGGGCATGGTCGGCTGAGCGACTCGCCCTGCGACGCCGGATAAAGCGGCGCTTAAGTGTGGCCAGGCCAGAGCTCTTCTTCTTCCGCTCTGGAACACGGTCATGGCCGCCATGCTCTAGACTGTACAGCTTTGGCTCCCATGTGTAACTCTGCTGAGAGTATAATGATGTGCCTGACAGGATGAGACAAAGCAATGTTAGAACTCTGTACATCTCATTAGCCTTAAAATGTCATTATGCATGGTTTCATTTTCATCATCAGTCTAATCCGAAACATTTCTTATTTCGATAGTACATCTGTATTCCTCTTAAAGTGATTTTGTATGCATTTTTTTGAGAATGGGGCCATGCAGATAAGTATTAGGATTTCGTACCGATGTACCGATGCCTATGTTTTACATTTTCCAGAGGGCTTAAAACCTAAAAGCCAAGTTTGGTACAAAGGTGAAGTTGAAAGGTATTTGCTCTGCTTTGTGAACAAGTTCCCAACTTGAATTGATGTGATAATACTTGCAACAGTCTGCACTGCAAAATGATCTAAAACATTTACATTAAACACACTATGACCAAGAAGAAAATCAGTCCTTTGAAACAAAGCAGCACCTCATACAGCTTTAATGGGTTCTTATAAAATTTAAGGGTTATACTAGAAAATTTTGCCCTCTAGTTTGCAGTGGTTTGTAGTATTGTACCGGGATGGCAGTCTTTCAACAAAATCAAGATTTCAACTCATTTTTACTGAAACAAACAACGACTTGTCATGTACTATGTCTGTAAGATAGACAGTCAGCGCTTTGCCTGCCATTAATTTCCAGCCTCTTGTCTTGAAACACAAAATTACTAACCATTTAGGGTGAATGAACACATTTTCCTGGAACTAAGCTGACCTGAAAACTCCAGCTACCTCAAAAAAAAAAAAAAAAAAACCTACACAAGCAGCTGAGTAGGCTTCGGCAGCATATTAGCAGTTTCTTCTCTTAATGGTTTTGGTGACACTCTGTTAATCACAGTCTCCAGCTCCATTTCATTGGTAATTGAACTGCACTTTCCACAGTAAGGAATTAAAAATCATTACAGAAATGCCACCAAACTTCACAGGGTAAGGTTAATCATCAAGAAAAAGCCATAGGCTCCACTATCCTTTACATAAACTGGCAAGTGCTGAACCAAATCCATTTAGTTTCTTTACTACATTTAGAGCGGTAATCAAAGCTGCCTCAAAACACTCCATCTAAAGTTTAATCAGTGAGTGAGTTTCTGTTGAAGCCTTAAATGTTTAGAAAATGCCTTTTCATGGTCAAAAGAAATATATAATTTTGTGCAATCTGACATTCACTGATGAATACTTCAATGAAAATGGATTATATATGCAGTTCCAGAAAGTGTTTACCAGCTTGATTATTTAAATACCCACCAATGAAGGTCTGCTGAGCCTGTGTGTTTCCACCAAAGCGTGGAGAACACGAGTGTGGGTAGCTGGAAACATTGGCTCCCATCTTTTCCTTCCTCTTCCTTGTCACTTCACTTGTCTCCTCATCATTACAGCCCAGCGGGGAGCTCGCTTCCTCAGCTGCCTTCTCTAGAAGTTAGTGCCTGGACTGGAGTTGCAGTCGAAGTGAAGCACAAAACAGCCATGCCTAGTATAGACAAAGGGTGGGGACAACCAAGAGTCATGATACTAAACTAATCACTGAAAGCAGCTTTAATCTGATCACAAAGACAATTCAAGATAAGGATTTTGATTTCAAAGTACACTGTATCAATGAGATATGAAGGGGTCAGAATCAATTGTATGTGATTTAAAGAGTTTAATATTTGGACCTTAATCAATGCAAAAAAAACATCTTATAACAGGATTTCCCAAACTAGTAGTCATGAACCAACAATGGGTCGCTTGGTTTCAGATGTCCTGAAAGGGAAAAATAATTTCCTTTTCATTTAAAGTGAATATCTTATCTTTTTCACCAAACAGTTTCAGTTCTGGAGTTTGAAGAAAGTTTGAGTCATTCAGCTCATCTCCTTTTTTCCACAGCTATATCAACAATATTTATGGTTTTGAAATTGTATGTCTGTCAGATGTCCAAATACTTTTGGCCATATAGTGTATATCTTGAGGGAGAAATTTCAGTTGAGTGACACAAACATCTCCATTCAGCCTTGTGCATTTTTAAAAATAGGACACAAATATTTAAATCACTATTTATTGTACGGCTTCACTACTTCATGAGATTCAAGTTTGGCATGTGGCTCCACTCTAGCACAGACTTTTCATTTTCACAAACAAGCTTCTTTAGATCCTGGTAAAAACGGTTGAGCTGTTTCTTGTGGTGAAGAATGTTTTGTCTATCTGGACCCCTGGTATGTCTGAAAAACTGCTCAAATGCATGGCTACGTGACCTGGTGGAGGTGAAACTATGCTGAAATAAAAGCCTATGATCTGCTTATCTAACCAAAATCATTTTAACAGTAAAAAAAACCTCACACAGTAGAGTTCATGTCTCAGTGAGGGAAACTTGTAAGAGATGTGATGAGTTAGAAAGATTTCAGTCACAGTATCAGGTTTTATCAGAAGTTGCATTTGGGTCTTTCCAGTTTAAGATCACTGATCTGTAACAAGACAGAATCTAGCTATGAAATTAAAACTAATATTAGCAGTGAGAAAAACTGTATTAAAAAGATTCCACTCAGTTTCATTTTTACAGTACACTTAAAAAAAAAAAAAAAAAAAACCCTGTTAAATGTTATTTATAAGTTGTTATAAGTGCATAAAGCAAACTCTTTCAAATGATAGTGGTAGCATCAAACATTGTACATACAAAAACCACCGCACCATGAAAATACACCGGATAAGGGGTGGGTGAATAATATTATATATAATATATAATATATATAATTTGCAAACATTGCTTTGGCACATGGCATCAATCATGATAAATAAAATCGTTTAAACGTATTGATAGACACCAAGAAATGTGTCTGTACACACATACATATACATGTGTGTAATATATATATTTCCAATCTTTAGATCTTGTGTCTGTGTGTCTGTATGTAGACCATGGCATACATATCAATTATGTGCATCAATTTTCAAAAGTTAATGTCACAATATCAGTATTATTACGGCTTCTCATCCAGTCCTACAACCAGCACACAATCCGAGTAATGTGTTCAAAGCAGGTTCTTGGCCATTATAAACAAGTCAATACTTTTTATTTGAGCTAAACAAAGAAACACGTTCAGGCTCAACATGAACAGCAGGGGTTCATTCTCAGGCCGTGCATCCCCAATAGAGTTACTACAACAGTGTTGATTACTTTAGGTTGAAGTTTAGTTTCCGCATAAATGTTTTAAAGCTACAGGTACACACTATTTTCCTCTCCTAATACAATTAAATATCCTTTCCAGAGCTGTGCTGAATTTTATAAGCTGTGGTTACATTTGCTGTCATTACATTACTGACATCTGTGGTTCCCAATAGTGCCCCTGGGGATTGTTTAAAAAAAGAAGACATATGTATTCATCTGTATGTATGACTGTTTAAGATTTCAAAATCAATAGGAAAGGTGGAGCTAGAGAAGTGCAAAATATAATGCAGTATTGCCAACACTGGATTTTTCCCGCATGTGATTAATAAGGGGTTAACGAGTAGGGAAATACTGTGCTGATACACACTGTCTAATGTGCAAGTGAGAGGAAGTGAACGATTTTATTTCAGCGAGTCATTATTTAAATGGCAGTTTTTGCTAGCCTATGGGACTTCTAATACCCTCCAAGCTGATTTGTTCTGACACCGACTCTGCCTGCACTGTCGGGAGAAGAACAGTAATATGTCTTTACTAGAAACAGCAATTAGGCTCTATAACACGTCATCCTGCTGTCAGGGAAGCAGTGACCTCCTACTGTCTGAGCAATACTGAATCATTCTGAACTGATTATTGCTCCCTGATTTAGAGCATTATTCTGACTAGCATCACTTAATCACTAATCGTACAGATAATTTCAAAATCTTAAAATGTTTGCATGCTGTGAATATTTAAGTGACAGTAAATATTCACAGTTTTTTTAAAAGCCAGATACTTCAGTCCTGCTGCTCCAAAAAAAAAAAAAAAAAAAAAAAATCTCCACCACTCCTTTTTGCAGTGTGTAAAATGCCAGACTTCCAAACACTTATTTCCTTATGCTCAAGTTTACTGCAAATCTATAGCTATTAACATTAAGAATGCTAACAGTTTGACCTCTAGAGCATTTCCTGGAAGTGGTCTATGAGAAATGAACCAAATACTCTGACTAAATTGCATCCAGCCTATAACTTTAACACAAAGCATTTTTTAACCCACAATGGTAAATTCATTTCATTGTTCAGCACTTAATCATGGCCAAGAAGGATCTTGACATTTCTCTCCAGCCATGTGCTGTTCTCAACATTCCATGTACCTCAAAGGTCATTCATGAAATTCTCCTGATAAAATTTGTATACAAAAAAAAAATTATTATATATATATATAAAATGTCTGCTTCTTGCATACACTAAAAAATATTGTAATCTTTCGTTTAGCCATGGTTTAGTTAATAGGTTGCATGTAGCTGATTCTGGTAATCTTAGTTGGCTTGCGATTAATAGCTAACCAATTCAAAATCAAATAAATTATTATTTACATATCATTCACAGCACTTTACTCCACCATTTTGTTATGTTATTGAGCTCAAGTACATCCTGTTACCACTGATCACCCTTGAGATGTTTCTACAACTTGATTGGAGTCCACCTGTGGTAAATTTAATTGATTGGACATGATTTGGAAAGGCACACACCTGTCTATGGTCTCACAATTAACAGTGCATGTCAGAGCACAAACCAAGCCATGAAGTCCAAGGAACTGTGTGTAGACCTTCTTAGAACCTTATCATCACTCTGAAAGAGCTCCAGCTTTTCTCTGTCGAGAGAGGAGATCCTTCCAGAAAAACAACCATCTCTACAGCACTCTGAATGGTAGAGTGGCCAGATGAAAGCCAATCATCAGTAAAAAGGCACATGACAGCCCACTTGGAGTTTGCCAAAAGGCACCTGAAGGACTCCTCCAAGGAGACCATGAGAAACAAAAATTAAACTATTTGGAATGTGACAAGCATAATGTGTGGAGAAAACCAGGCAAACACCAACCCTACAGTGAAGCATGGTGGTGGCAGCATCATGCTGTGGGGATGTTTTTCAACTGCAGGAACTGGGAGTTTAGTCAGGCTCAAGGGAAAGATGAATGCAGAAATGTACAGAGACGTCATTTATAAAAACCTGCTTCAGAGCGCTCTGGACCTCAGACTGGGTGACTGTTTATCTCCCAACAGGACAATGACCCTAAGCACACGAGACAAGATAAAGGAGTGGCTACAGGACGACTCTGTAGATGCGTTTGAGTGGCCCAGCCTGAAGCCAGACTTGAACCTGACTTAACATCTCTGGAGAGATTTGAAGATGTCTGTGCACAGATGCTCCCTGTCCAACCTGATGGATCTTGAGAAGTTCTGCAAAAAGAATTGAAGAAACTGCCCAAATATAGGTGCCCAGCTTGTAGCATCATACTCAAAAAAAGACTTGAGTCTGTAATTTTGTGCCAAAGGTGCGTCAACAAAGTATTGAGCAAAGGCTGTAAATGCTTATGTACGTGATTTTCTTCATTTTTTATACATTTGCAAAGATTTCAAGCAAACTTCTTTCACATTGTCATTATGGAGTATTGTTTGTAGAATTTTGAGGAAGATAATTAAATCCATTCTGAAATAAAGCTCCAACATGAAACGTGGGAAAAAGCGCTGTGAATACTTTCCAGATGAACAGTCTATTTTTTATTTAAGCAAAAACCTCAACCATAATAAATATTAATCAATTTCAACCACCATCTACAACAAGATATTACAACTATTCCCCTGAATAAACAAAGTGCAACACTTGTGGCTGTGTTCGTTTATTTGTCATGCAGCATTAAACAGGAACATTTAACCGTTGGATTATAGTTGTTGGAACAAGAGCCGTTTTTTCTATAAGTAACTGTTCTCAGCTGATGCTTGATTTTTGGTCATTAGTATTTAAGAGAAATGAAGTCATGAATGCAGTAAGCAATTAAGACTGAATAAACAAACAAGCAACAAAACAAGAAAAAAAGTGACTGAAATTATTTAATGGTTTTGAGAAAAGCAGTAATTAGAACAAGAACTGTGCAGGTAATTGGATTCCAATCATACTCATTTCATAACCAGGTAAAACAAAGCACATGATTATTACTCAGCAGTGTTCAGGTAGGTTTTGTGTCTGGGTTACTCGTTTTATTAATTCATGCTGTGAGCAAAAGAATAATAGTAAAGTCCCTATTGAGGTTCGCAGGACTAAAGTTTCTTTGTTATGCACATTTAAAATGTGTGTGCTTCACAGAGGTGCAACACGTTCTCCACTCCTCCTGTAACCAGAGTGCAATATTTTTGTTTCAAATCCTGTTGTCATTCATCCACACCTCAACCCTGGTCTGATCTGTCTGAAAACTTACCAGGCTCATTAATTATTAGGCACAGATGACTGATGATCCTTTCAGATTCAGGCACAAACAGGTGGATATGCTACAAAAATAAAAAGACCATACCAGGCACAAATAACGTTGTTATATATAAATAGGATTTGTGATGTGGGGGAAAGAACAGTGCAGTTCATAGATAAAACATTCAACCACAACAGAGCGAGCTTTGTTGAAGGTAAAGACACAATGTGCCTCGTAAAAAAACCTTTATCAGGGGAGGAGAAGAACGGGCTACAGTTATACTCTCCCAGAAATTCTTTTCTCTCGGTTTGCAGTAATGCGTTTAACTACCTGACTAGCTGGCCATATGTTACCACATTATGGTAGCGACCATTTTTATTCTTTTCAATTAGGTTTCCAGGCAACCAAAACACGAGACTGGACAGACAATAAAGCTTCTACTGGCCCAGTAGGCTAGCTAATTATTTATGATTTGTCCACCATTGACTATGTTAGACAGATTTACTACATCTTTTTGAGCTTTATGTGCACATTTCATTATTTCATCCCAGATGTTTTAAATGAATTTAAAAATCTAGAACATATAAAAGCATGTGTTCATGAGTATAACAAGGGCATCAGTAAGTAAGAAGAAAACGAGACCAGTTGTTCCTGCCAACTCGGATTATTCCTTATATTCATACAACACTGCAAAACAGTCAATAAGCCAATATTAACCAAGCATACAGATACAACACACTTACACAGAGACACACCGACACACTTTCAATTGTGCAGGTGCTGAGTTTTCTTGGGATCTGTTTTAGCTCAGACTACTATTTATATCAGTTTCACATTCTCGTGTAGGCTAATGAGCATTTGTGTGTGCATGTGTGTGTACTGTGATGAATCTTCTCAGTTGCACAGCCAGTCAATTGCTCAGCAGAGTGAAACGCAAGCTTTTACCCAGCGCTCAATCTGTACTCAGGATTAATCCACCACCGAAATCACACACTCCCTGCTCAAAACCTGGCATTATATTTAACATACTACAACAAATGAAAACGCAAGTACACAAGAACAAAAAAAAGGCTCCATTAAAATAAAAAAAAGGACAAGTCTAACACTCCAAAGTTATTTGTCAAAGAAAACAAATGCATTCAGTGATTACGGCTACGGTAACCTAAATTCAGGTTAAAAGTGTGTGTGTGTGTGGGGGTGATGGGGCACTAAGGCTGGGCAATGTGACACTAATGAGAGGGGACAGAACCAGGCTACAGGCAACTGCCTTAGCCTCTTCTGGGAGTGACCCCATGGACCATCACCAACCCCCCAAGCTAACCTCTTTCTCCAATAAAATCAACACTGAAACATTTGAAAACAGATGAAGAACAATGGATTAAGCCAATTCTGAATGGGGAAAGATTTTTTTTTTCTATCTTGAAGGTTAAAGAAAACCCCTTATCATTATGGTTAACAAAAATGACCTACACTGAAGAAGAAAAAAACCCATAAAAAATAAAAATCGCATGCATTCTCTCATTCGTAGTGCACATGACTGCTTTGATTACATGTGATAAGGATTTTTGACTCCACATTAACTCAATAAGTACTTTAGTATGTAACACTTCCTAAGAGGAAAAAAAATAAAAATTAAATAAAACAAAACAAGTTACCACTAGTATGAAACAGCTTCAAACTAACCAATCACTCACTTTTACACATTGGTACAACAAACCTAAAGCCTCAATTGTTTAAAATATGCAACTTGATGCAATGTGGGACTGAGATTTACTAACTTGCGATAAGAAGCATTGAGCTTTCAATCATTTAACAGCTTACCTAAGCCTGAGGCTCATGATTCAAAGCACTGATATGGGGAAAAAACCCACAGGTGTTTGAAAAACTTTCCGTCAGGCATGCAAAAAAAAAATAAAAATACTCTGCTACTGTGCGCTTGTTCCTTTTTCAAGTACCTGTAGTCAACAACTCGTGACCATAACCCCATCAACCCAGGTGGCCTGGTAGCATTTTCCATCACACAAAAAATTGTTCATAACTTGTTCTTATAGTGAACAACATAAGAACAAAAAAAATATAAATAAACAGTGGCAATATAATACTTCATTTGAGATGACAATTGTTCAGAGTATCGACAGCTCGCTATGGAGAATCAGAAATTCCGATACTGTTCTCCACTGAGCTTTAAGTATAGATTTTGTTTTTGATTGAGGCAAAGAACTATCAGTAATACAGTTTAAAGGTAGATAGTGAGCTCCATGCAGCCACTTTACAACTGCAACCTGCCACCCGAGAGCCTCATTGTACACGTAACCAGTCTCATCTGAATGAGCAAATAGAGCACTAAATTATTAATAAGTTGTGGTGCTAATACTTTCATCAAGAATGGTGGGCAGTTTATACTTACTTACAGTGCATTCATATATGAAAGTCTCCATTTTATTTAGTCATAGAGATGGTCAGCAAAGAAAAATGATTAAAAAAAAGCCATTTATCTTTGCATCTTCATGAGATTATATAGCAAATCATTGGATATTGCACCAAGTAGAACACAAATTCAGCCAAGTTCTGAATAAGACCATCTTTTTTTTTAAATCATTTCTTTTTTTTTTATAAATCAAATGACCCTGGGCTGATTGTGTTGATCTGCACTTGAAGGTGGCTGCAGTCCTCAATGCCCAATTGGACAGAACATAAGACGTTCTACTGCTCTGGAACACATCACACTCACATTCCTGCAGTGCTACAGCTCTGTACTATGGCCCAGTCTGTGCCTTGTGGGTCTGCATAGCCATTCATCTCAGCCGTAAATAAATAAATAAATAAATAAATAAATAAATAAATAAGTAAAGTAAGTGTTGCTCACAGCCCAAAATAGACAGCATGTTTGGTTCACGTCCTACAGGTGGCTGAAATGCTCTCTCTGAATTTAAAAACATACTCAAGTTCACTTTTGAACTGAACGGAGCCCAATTTGTTTAGACACTTGTTTTGGTCCGTACCAGAGTGCGATCACTCTGTTCTCACCTGCGCTAAAAGGAGATTAGGGAGCAGGATTCAATTCACAAAGAATAAATGCATATGTGCGTATGACAAAGCACTCCAACGTTGTTCCGAGGCAGCAGGACCTGATTGGCACTCAATAGAAATCTACATGCCCTACTTTCAAGAGTCCTGTTAAAACAAATTCAGGAAGCAGGAATGAGCTTTTCTTGTTCCGTGCCAATCTGTGTGAGCATGCCACTGCTAGGTTATGTGCCAGAGCTGCTGAGACAAGCCAACAAGTTAAAGGAAGCGTCAGAGCATGCACACAAACAGCTGGTTAAAAAATAAAATAAAAAAAGATTTATCAGTGGCTCTGCTAGACCTGTATAGCAGATGTAGGCCTCGGAGGTGTGCTTTACACCAAACACACACATGCTAGTGCACACATGCTAGCATCAACCACTGCATCTGCCAACAGATGGTAGAAGTACACACCCTGGTCTTGCTTCATCCCAAACCAAATGAGTTACTGAAAGTTGAAAAATACCACAGTGAATAGATTTTCATTCACTCCGGCAGTATTTAAAACTAACAATCAGTGCAAAGAGCTTAATTGAAAAACCTAATTCAGTAAATATGCCCAATAATGATGACGCTAGCGATTCTATTTCTTTATATTTAAATCAAAACCTCGGAGTTCATTTACATTTTTAAAAAGAGATTATTCAATTACTGATGAATAAGCGCTATAATGAAAAATACAAAATCTATAAAATGCCTACTTGAAGTTTTTCTTGCCATGTCAGTATCCCCCAACCCCCCCGCCCCCCTCCTCAGTAGAGACTGCTGACTTGACAGTTTTCAAATTTTGCTGCTGCACATGCCACCTAATAGGTAACAGGCAGCTATAGGATTCCCTCAGGCTAAAACGCAACATACAACGTCAACACTTCTCAGTCAGAAAGAAAGGCTAAACAATGGTGGCCTGTGTGGACTGCACGCATATTCAGCCCACACAGGGTCAGGTGGCGGAAACTACACAAACCACACACTGTTAAAATCTACTGGGGACAAAAGCATGATGGATAACGGATTTAAAAGGCAGAAAAACGGTTCGTGTCGCACGATTTGAGTACGTGTTTAATAGGCAAAAAAGGTTACAAATTTTACATAAATAAATAAATAACCTCACAACTAATAAGTTCAGTAAATGTGTGAGCCTGAGGGTACAATGATAAAATGAAAAGGCACTGATAACTTGAACTGCTAGTTTAAAGCAAAAGTAAATAACCTTGTTCTAGAACCTTCAAGCACTATCAAGAATTCTAGATAAATCAACAATTTATGCGTGTGGAAGAAAAGCTCATGCTCTCTCTCTTTCTTTTTAACCACAGAGTTACAACAAAGGCACTGCAGCACAAAAACTATTACATTTAATAGATCATTCAGGGAGAACAGAACAATTTCCACCGCTAGCTCCTAAAAACAAAAGAGCAAGAATTCATCTCACTCACCTTCATCATAGAATAATGAAAAATCCAACAAAGTAACAGAAACAGCAACATCGTAGACAAAGGAAGACATTTCCAGAACACACAACTGCTTTCCAAGCTGACCTGCATGACTGTTGATTGTGGATGCTAGTATTCGCAGGAGCGTGGACGTTTTCGAAGAACAGACTGAAAAACAAAAGCGCTGCTGCATCTCAGTAGAAGGTAGACGAACAGCATTGTGGGTGATGTAGGAAAAATATTAAGCAAAACTAAACTAAAAATAAAAATAATCTCGGAATGTGTTAAAAAATAAATAAATAATAATAAAAAAAAAAAATCACGTCATTCAGAATGGATTTTACATTTTAAATTATTGTACGAGTCCATTTTTATTCACAGCTGAGAAATAACCCAAAAAACATCATTTAGAGTTTCTAAGATCCCGATATTATGACGTGGTCGCGCATCGTTTACATCACCGAGACACGTTTTTGCACACGAGTTTCTTTTTAAGTTTGAAACATGGTGAATCGGAATGTTGCTCGAACTGCTCCGACCAATGAATACGATTTACAATTATACAAAACAACCGTAAAAAGAAGTGATTTAAAGGAGAGAAATTAACAAGATTATTATTAGTATTTTCCTTTACCTTCATAATGATGCATTTTGTTACAGTCATAAGCACAACCACAGTTTCAAATACACCAATGGTCAGATGTTTTATGATCTATGAGACGGCCAATGAGATTTTTCTTTGAAATGCTACATTTAGTTTGTGCATTTTAGGAATTTCCCTCTAGGATTAATTAAAAAAAAACAAACAAACAAAAAAAAAAAAACTATCCATCTATCTATATTGATTTTTTTATTAGCCTTAATAAAAAATCTTGAATTTCTAATATCATAAAAACATGAATTTGTGAACCAACCCTGAATGAAGGTAAAAAGGTCTCCCCAAGGAAGAAGAAATGCAAGAGTAGAGATAATTAATGGGTCAGAAATCCAACGCTCAAATTATGTTGAAAGCCGTCATTTGAAAGACTTTCATCGCCCTACATGAACGCAAGGCAGGACAACAGTGTACACATCTTAACTGAAATAATAATAAGACACCTACAATAGTAAGTTCCCACAGAGTGAAACTGGAGGACGATTCCTGCACAGAGGGCGTTCGTTTTAAAAGCACAAAAAAAGAGCATTGAAGCTATTGTGACATTTTGTTAGATGAGCTCTTGAAGCCTTAAGCGTTGGATTCAACAATCAAGTAAATTTCAAGAGCCAAGCTCGCCCAAAAGGCGCTGGAAGATCATACTTCATTCACCACTCGCCTGTGAAAACAGGGCAGTTCCTGTAGAGTCTGCATAGTGTGTGTGTGGAGAGAGGTATACAAATCCCCACCACTCAAACCTTCAGCAGAAGTAATCAGGGGTACGCATGAAGAGCCATCAATATGCGTTTGGCCAACTCCCATGAGGTTCTAAGGTGGCACCGAATCAGTCACCTCTATTTTTATGCTCTTGATCTCTCCATAGGATCACAGCAGCTGCATTACTTTCCATTCTGGGACATTGGGAATGAAATCTGGTTGCTCTTGATTCATGGCAGTGCACTGCAACATTCCCAGAAACCAAAAAAACATCCCTCTGTGATCTGTGTGCTCCAGGTTCCAGCACACACACACACACACACACACACACACACACACACACACAGGGCTGAACCTACCTGCTTGGCTACCTGTGTGTGGATGCTGCACGCAGTGTAATGCTTTTGTACACCTTGGAGTCTCTCATTAGATGTCAAATGAACGGACAAAAGATCTTGAATAGGCGATATAATGAGCTGTTAGAGGATTAGCGCACACACACACACACACACACACACACACACACAGCATGCTGGATCTCCAGAGAATAGAGGACAGTAGATGGGATGGCTTTGTCTGCACGAGCCGCTCTGTACACCGCGAGCTCGTGTTACATGCCGGAGCAAAAGCCTTTTCTTTCTAATAGAACCGATTAATTCGGATTCGTTCAAGTGCAAAGGATTCGGATGAAACCCGGAGAAAAAGAAACAGATGACAGTGTGCAGATATCTGCGTGCAACAAAGTCGCCGATCAAGCGATTTTCTCAGGGAGTCCGGGCTTTTAAGCTCTCTCACACACACACACACACACACACACACAGAGACAGAGACAGAGAGAGAGAGAGAGAGAGAGAGAGAGAAATGCAAAGGGAAAAATGAGTTCAAAGTTGAGGATAAACCTTTACCTTTTCATCGCTGAATCATATTCCTTCGACCTGAACGGTGTGTGGAGCTGCAACCCCCTCTCTTTATCTCTCTCTCTATCTCTCTATCCTGATCTTTATTAAGTTCAGAGATTCCTGTTCACTAACACACATATCCAAACACACTTTACGGCCCGGATCTGGATCTAAAAATATTCCCACGGCTACTTAAAACCTCACTTTTGGTCCATGCTCGCCTATCCAAAGTAAACACGTTGATACAGAAGTGTTTTTTTTCCTTTTTTAAAAGGAAAACCTTCCTCCTCTTCCTGCTCCTACTCCTACTGCTGCTGCTGCTGCCCGGATCAGCTCCGTGTTATTGTGGCCTGCGGTGGCGAATGACGTTACTGAGCTGCGTTTCAGCGACTCTACCGATCTCTCAATGGAAGTCTGCGTTATATGTATTTTGTCGCCACTCAGCGGTGAACAGAAGTAATGCACGGTCCCTCACGCCCCATTGACAAAAATGAAAAGTTCCAAATCTAGAATGGTTTCCGTAGTGAACATGTAGTGCACTAGAAAGCGTGTGGATACTATTATTGTACACCCTTTATGGGGCATTTGTGTAGGGAATAGTGAGTGAATTGGGATTTAAAGAAAATAAAACACATGACAAAAGTGCTATACACCCCCCACCCCCCCAACAACCTTAAGTCTTACCCAACCTCTCTCTCTCTCCCCCCTCCCCCTAATCTTTTTTTAAAGATTTGAAAGAAAATATTCATAGCTATGAAATTAATCTGGACAGTTTTTGATTTTCCAACTTATCTAAAAGTTTTAATAAATAAAACCATAACACACGATAAAACCATAACACCTGTGGTGGCAAATGTTTACATTAGGCTTACATTAAAATGATTTTTTAACTGATTCATTTTTCTCATTTCAAATTTCTCAAATTTTTTTTTGTAACCTTAATTATATTTTTTAAACCATTTTTATATATAACATCGTATATTTAAAACCAATTTTAATATGAAATTGTATATTTAAAACCATCAATAAATCAAATTTCAATAACAAGAGATAAAATCTTTCTCCAAATTCATCATCAGTATAATTTATTATCATTTATTATAATTTTTTATTTATTATGTGAACACAACAGAATACGCAAATTCGACTGTATATTATGATGTTGGTCTAAGCAGCATTTTGTAGTTAATTTCTTGCATTCATTTCCTACACTAACAACAGGATTTTCAAAAGTATATGTTTTTTAAAATAAATTTTATTTTTCCATATCCAATATTTTTAAAAATTTAATATGAATATATGGGAAATTAATTGATAATATGATAAAATGATAACCTTTCCTTTTGGAAGAGCAGCATAACGTAGGGTAAAATATGAATCAATTAATTATAGATTTAAAATTACAGACATGCAAAAATATATTTGAAATATGCTATATAATATATAATATTACATAGAATTACACATATATTTAACTATAATTAGATACGGTAAGTAACACTAATAAAAATCTGCATACTGAGTAAAGTATATATAATTAAAATGAAATCCATTAAGTAACACACTAATAAAAATCTGCACACCAATTAGTAAGCATAAGTATCGTTCCAAGAGGGCAGAGATAGATTATATTAATGTGTAATACTTTACTGGAAAACCCTTCTGATACCAATTAAACCTTTGTCCCAGTAGTATGCCTGAATTCACCATAACTGTAAGAAGAGAAGTTGCAATAATACAGTTAGTCGGATGAGGGCGACACCAGGTTGCGTTCTCATTTGCTTCAAACTAAGAAAATGAAAACGTGTAAATAACTAAAGTAATATATTTTCAGTTCAGTTCAGTTTCTATATGTTCAGATTTTCTTTCTCTTTAATAAATGATTATTTTAAAATAAAATAATGATTAACACAGTGTTGTTCCCAGTTGGACTCAGCCAGACATGCCAAAACAAGGGGTCTCAAGCCAAATTTTGCTCGTGATGACCTTTGATTTGACCCACCATGCCATTTATGAGAAGAGCAAAAAAAAAGGGAGAAAATGCCACTGACACAAATCTTAATTTCTCTCTTAATATTTAACACGTCAAAAGTTTAGTTTTTGTAGTTGTGCAACAAAAACTTTGGCAGTAACTCCTAGAAGCAAAATAACCTACACTTTGTCAGCAAGTCAGTTGCAGCCCAATTTGTAAAACATTTTGTATAACAAGGAGCAGTTACATGCCTCTGAGAGGTCACTGATAGTCAGTGGTGGACAGTAAGTTAGTAAATGTAAAAATGTTAAAAGTCAAATATCGTACTTTTAACTCAACTTCATTTTGTGAAATCAGTTGTTCCTTTTTATTTATTATTGGATAAACACGTAACTGGTCAAGCACGCAGCGAGCCACCAATCAGGGTAGAGCGCATGCTCTGTTTTAAACTAGTTTTTAGTGGTGGTATCTACGCATCACCAACATGCAGTTCAGCATCAGATCAACAGCAAGCAATACATTTTAAGAGTAATAAATGATGGAAGAACCTCCTTACTCTAACTTGCCACAACATCTGTGGCCTTATTTGCACGATTTTTTGTAGTAGTTAAAAAGACGGTTTTGGGCTCTTGATACTTTTAAAAGATATCAATGTGTTTGACTTATTAATATCATTCTATTAACAGATTGGTCTTCTAAGAGTAACATTAGAGTTTTTTCCACATAAACTGAGTTGATTAAGGAAGAGTCTTGTGACAAAAATTATAATTGGTACATTATAGCCATAATAAATCATAGTACTTTAGATACTTAAATACATTTACTCAAATAAAAGTTTAAAGGGAACACTTTTACTTTTCCTGAAGTAATATTTAACAGAGTGTATCTCTACTTTAACTTAGTTCAAGTAGTTGACATGGTTTGTGTACTTTGTCCACCACTGCTGATATTACAAGCATAAAGCTGTGCTGCTTATAGCTTGAATTGTATTAGGCTTTGAACTCAATTGTACTATAAATGTTTCCTTGTACTATATGTTTCACTGAAATACATAGAAGACTTAGAAAATGTAAAAAAAATTGCATTAGTGAAGCAAATTACAGAGTAATATTTTCTTTTTATGTATTTGTTTATTTCTACTTATTATGAAATCAGAAAATAGGGGAACCATTGCAAATTTAATATAATATAATATACTATTATTTGATATAATGCAACATTAACTTTTGGCCCACGGCCATCAGGTTAGATCATTGGCCCTTTATAGGAAAAAGTTTTGGCATCTCTTGTCTACACTTAAATCAATGTTCAATGTATTATTCCCAATGATGCTTTAGTCAAAGAGCATGCTTCATCTCCTTCTATAATACATTATAGAATACTCTTCCATAATACATAACTAAGCATTGTGTTATTATTTATATGTTTGCAGCGTCCACAGAGTTTATATACCCTTCTAAAAAAAGGGCCATCTGTTGTGGAAACTTAATGACTTCAGGCTTCCTCTTGAGGGACACAAAATCCAGCTGTTGCTACATAATGGGCATTATTTTGTTCTTGTGCAAAATTAGACTGAGACCTAGTGCTAATAATCATCATCTTCTGTTCACCATTCAGAGATGGATTTCTGTAAATTCAGTGATGGACCCAGGCTTTTGCTGTTATATTATATAGCAGCATAAATTCGTAAATTCATTTATGTATTTATTTCCTATGTAAAATACAAGTATATAACAGAAAATCTATTTGCAGTTATTCTCCTGAGACAGCGGATAGAGCAGATTTGTGGATCGTGACCACAGCCCAGGAGTGAAGACTCCTCCCTGATGCTAGGATAATGACTGGTTTTGCTGTAGTTTCTAAACAGGATGTGTATTTTCAAGTCACTCTTGTGGTTCACACACATAAATCATTCAGGATCTCCCTGGGAGCACACATTACTACTGTACATAGAATTATCATCAAGCATGTTTTCAGGCCTGCGAGGACAAGTCAGAGCCGTGGTGCGTGTGAAGCTGGCCAAACAAGAGCACAGATCAAATATCTACTGCAAGCCACCTAAGGAAAAGATTGGACCTGGGGTAAATATTTAGATTACCACTGTCATGTTTTATCATCTCTGCATGGTATCTGATATCTGCTTTAAGCTTACAAGAACAGGAAAAATTGGCAATCAATATGTGAATTTTTCATTAGATATACTATAAAAAAAAATAATAGACTTCTCACCTTCTAAAGCACCATCTTTGCCAAAATAAAAATCTTCTAGTAGAATCTTTTTTACATTTTAACATTTCAACCCAGAAATACAGCATTAATGGTTTAAACAAATTCTAAATGCACATTATTTAGGTATATTTAATGTTCATATTCATGCTATATAATGTCTTTTTTAAATATAATGTTGTATATACTCTATTTGGCTTGTTATTTATTTATGTAAGTTTTATTTCTTACCACCTCTGTATTAATAGTAAATGATAAATGTTATAGTTTAGCAGCGTTTTATGTCTTTCTTTATATGGTAGTAGTTAATAATTGTATTTAATTATAGCACAATAATATATAATAAAAAATAATGTTGAACAAATCTTTTAATGGAGTCTAGTCTGACTATCTGACTCATAAATAATACTTATTATTTATCACTGCAATTGAAAAAACACATTTTTCATTAAAAGTTACAGTTAGACAAGCAAGAGACATTTGGTGAGTAACTGCAACCGAACTGGAGTATATATTTTTATTTTTCTTCTTGGCATGGGAAAAAATGCCTTAAGTGTTAAGTTAAGTGTAGGTTTCATGACTCAATGACTGGTGGGTTTTGCTCTTAAAATAAACTTTATTGTTTATATATTTTTTATTTAGATATTTTTCCACTTAATTTCTAGTTAGCTTTGTTACAAGTTGGCTTAGTTTCTGTTTAGATGTTTAAAAAACAAATTCCTTGTTCAATAATTTATCTAATTGCAAAAGAAGTGACATAAAGTGTTTGTAAATAACTAGTAAGTTTCTCTGATCATAGATTTTTTATAAGACATGAACATATTGGGGTACTGCTGCATTCTGAATTGATTTTCGCATATTAGGATGACATGAAAAAAATACTTTTAGTTCTTTCATAATTTGTTATTTAATATTAGACCATTTATCCCTGGGTATCTTAAACAATTGCGTAGACTTAAGAGGGGAAAGTGGAGTATGATGAATGTAAATATAAGTGCTGAGAAACAGGGGATGAATAAATCTCACACAGTTTAATCAGAGTTGGAGAAACACTACTAGCCAGTTTTTAATCTCTTACTTCCCACTTGTGTCTCCACAGCAGACGGTGTTTACCATGTCCATGTTTGCACTTGGTCTCCTGGTCCCTGCTGGTTGGATCATGTACCATATTCCAGTTTACCGGCAAACACCACCTTCATAAGCCTGACTATATGGCCCACCAACCTTCACTCACCCTCTGCCACATCACAGAGCTTGTTGTTTGCTAAAATAAAATGTGATTTGTCATGAGACAAAATCTAAATACAACAGTTTTGCAGATGTTTATTTACTATTGGAAATAACTGCATAATCACACTTATTAAAGTAAAGTAAATGCAAATATGTATTTCAGTCATTGTGGAAAAACTGTAAACTCTCCTTCAATTGCATGTGTTTTTATTTTTCAGGACCTTAATAACAAGTTTGAAGTAACATTAACAATTACAACAACAAAAATAGATTTCAAAGTGTAATTTCCTTAACATGCAAAATTTAGAAACCAGGTGGAAAAGTAGTATGCACTATGATTCAATAACGTATTCAACCACCTTTAGTAACAATACCGTGCAGTGAAAGTGTTCTGAGTGTGTTCTGATTTGCAGAAAGTTTAATCCACACATTCTTTAAAAACATTGCTTCAGTTCATCAAAGTTTAAGGTCCAATTACAGCATCTGAAAGTGTTGAGGTGTGGATATAATTTTCTTGGTGTACTTGGGATCATTGTCCTGTTGCATGACCCAAATGTAGCTCCTGATAGGTAGATGGGCTCATTTTCACAAAAATATTCTGACAAAAAAGGATACATTAATGTCTCAGTAACTGCAAGTTTACCCGAACCTGTGACTGCAAAACACGTCTACATTAAAATCCCTCCATCACCACGCTTAACAGTTGGAATGAGTTGTTTGATGTTTGACACCCTGTTTGGTTTTTGTCAGATATGGTACGGTGCAAGATGACCCAACATACTTGGTCTCATCAGTCCAAAGGATATTGTTCTATAAATGTTAGTTTCTTGGAATTCAGTTTTACAAAATATAAATGATGCTGCAATATACTTTTTTGGAGAATTTTTTTGTCTCCTAGACTCCCCCTCACGAGAGCCATACTACGTACATACTTGTCATTTTATGATGCTGCTGTCATGTACATAAACATGCTTATAGAGGCCTGTAGGTCATATGTTGTAGCTCTAGGGGTTTCCTTTAGCATTTAACGATCTGACCTTGAACTGAATTTCCTGGGATGCCAACTTTTGGGAAGATTTGCAGCTGTCTTGAAGGCTTTCCATGTTTAAGCTTAAGTAAAGAATGATGAATTTCAAATTACTTGGAGAAAACCTTATAAATCTTCAGAGACAGATGAGCACCAACAGATACTCCTCTGAGGTCATTCCCAAAGTCCTTTTACTGGGTATAATGTAGACACATAAGCAAAGTGCTCCAGAACATGAAACTTTCTGCTTTTATACAGGCAATCACAGTTATTGTAGATTTAATAATCTTATGCATTTCTTTAGTAACATTTGGCTGCTAATTACTTTTATAATAACTGTGGAACTAGAAAGTGTGTACCTGGTTTCTGAATCTTGACTTAGAAATTAATTTGTTTTTTTCTGAGGCTATATGTAGCTACTGTATTGCACAAAAGTGAGTACACCCATCACATTTCAGCAACCATTTTAGTAGATCTTCTCAAGGGAATACTATAGAAATGAAACTTGGCTATATTTCAGAGTAGTCAATGTGCATCTTGTATAACAGTACAGATTTACTGTCCTCTAAAAATAACTCAACATACAGCCATTATGGTCTAAATAACTGGCAACAGAAATGAGTACACCCTAAGTGATGACAGCTGTACGTCATGTAACCATGGAAAGCCACATGTACTATTCATCATATTCATGTTTTTGTCTGCAACACAAATGTGATATTTTGTATTAGAGCAGTTAAAATTTGGTGTTTTGAGTTTAATTCTCCCATACTGACCACTAAATGTTTAACATGGCACCTCATGGTAAAGACTCTCTGAGGATTTGAGAATTAGAATTGTTACTCTTTACAAAAATGACCTAGTCTATAAAAAGATCAGTAACACCCTGAAACTGAGTTCGAGTGCAGTGGACAGAGTCATACAGAGGTTTTCCAAGACGGGTTCCACTCGGAACAGGCCTCACAAGGGTTGATCAAAGGAGTTAAGTCCTCTTGCTGTGCATCAGGTGCAGAAGCTGGCTTTAAAAATACAAACGCATGAGTCTTGCTAGCATTGCTTTGGAGGTTGCAGAAGCGGAAGGTCAGTTTGTCAGTGCTCAGGCCATATGCTGCACACTGCAACAAGTCAGTTTGCATGGCTGTCTTTCCAGAAGTAAGCCTCTTCTGAAGTTGGCTCAAAAGAAAACCCGCAAACAGTTTGCTGTAAACAACATGTCCAGAAGCATGAATTACTGGAACCATGTCCTGTGGTCGGAAGAGACTAGGATAAACTTGTTTGGCTCAGATGGTGTCCAGCAAGTGGGGTGATGCCCTGGTGAGGAGTACCAAGAAAATTGTGTCTTGCCTACAGTCAAGCATGCTGGTGGTAGTATCATGGTCTGTAGCTGTATGAGTGCTGCTGGTACTAGGAAGCTGTGGTTCATTGAGGGAATCATGGATTCCAACATGTACTGTGACATTTTGAAGCAGAACACAATGCTCTCCCTTCAGAAACTGGGCCGAAAACCAGATTTCCAACAGAATAACGACACCAAACACATGCCAAGATGACAACTGCCTTGTTGAGAAGCTAAAGTTGAAGGTGATGATGTGGCTAAATATGTCTCCAGACCTGAACTTTATTGAGCACCTGTGGTGCATCCTCAAGTGGAAGGTGGAAAAGCGCCAAATATTTAACATCCAGCAGCACATGATCTCATTATGGAGGAGAGGAAGAGCAAGAACCTGTGCAGCTCTGGTGAATTTCATGCCCAGATGGATTAAGACAGTACTAGATAACAATGGTGCTCACACAAAATATTGACTCTTTGGGCACAGTTTTTACATGTTAGGGTGTAGTCACTTTTGTTGCCAGTTATTTGTACAATAATGGCTGTATGTAGAGTTATTTTTAGAGGACAGTAAATCTGTATTGCTATACAAGCTGCACATTGACGACTCTAAAATATATCCAAGTTTCATTTGTATTGATCCTTGAGAACATATAATAAAATGGTTGCTAAATTGTAATGGGTGTACTCAATTTTGTGCAATACTGCACATATTTTATTATTATTATGCAGATTATTATGCAATTACTGCGCATGTAATTTGCGGAAATGGGAAGTAATGAAGTCCAAATACTTTGATACAGTACTTATGTAGATTTTCTGGTATCAATACTTTAATTCACTATTTATTTTAGAACTTTTTGACTTTCTTTTTTTCTTTTTTCTTTTTACAACAAAAAATGTCTATTTGTTAAAAATGTCGGCTCGTTACTTTAGTTTTAATCGATTTAGTGACATTATCATTATTATTTTTTTCTCATTCGCATTGTTTACAAAGCTAACAACAAGCAAAGCAGGAAGCAACAAGAAGTTTGGCTAACGTGGATGAGACAGAGGGAGTCAGTAATGTAAACATGACTGAGAACAGACACATTCCTGATCACCTGGTCATCATCATCTTTTCTCTGCTTGTGGTTTATATGGTGGATGTTCAGCCTCGATACATTCATTAGATAACAAATTCTTTTGTATCAATATATTAATATGATGTGAGGTCCAGTTACCAGTGTGACACTAATACAGGTAACAGTAATGTCTACTATTTAATTAAGTACATGTACATGTCAGAGCCCAAACTTCTTACTTTAACTAGAAAAAATGAAGTCAGTAGATCAACTTTTACCAGAGTCTTTTAAAACATAAGTATCTCTACTTCTAGTTGATTGAAGGATTTGTGTACTTTTGTCACCTCTGGTCATTTGACCTTAGAATGAAGGTGTAAGTGCAATCTACGTACACGTTCCATTAAAAAGGACAATTGCATTACTTATATTACAAATATCCTTTATGTCTAAACGCATCCTTAGTTACAGTTATGTGTCATTGTTTTAACCATTTAACACTATGTGTAATACTCAGTACAACTATTGTGCTATAATATATTCAAAGTACACATGTGCAATAACAATACTCTAAAACCGAGCAATATTACCTGTGTGCAATATGTTTGATAGCGTCATTTCTTACTTGTGGTCTCTTTTTTCTTCTTTTGTATTTATACATTGTGTTGTGTATATAATTATCTTAGGGTTGTGTATATAGTATCTTTTCATATCATATCAAATCATATCATTTCATATCATATCATATCATATCATATCATATCTCAAATCATATCATATCATTTCATATCATATCATATCATATCATAAATCATATCATATCATATATCTTTTCATATCATATCAAATCATATCATATCATTTCATATCATATCATATCATTTCATTTCATATCATAAATCATATCATATCAAATCATATCATATCATTTCATATCATACCATATCATATCATATCATATATCATATCATATCATTTCATTTCATATCATATCATATCATAAATCATATCATATCATATATCTTTTCATATCATATCAAATCATATCATATCATTTCATATCATATCATATCATATCATATCATATCATATCATATCATATCATATCATATCATATCATATCATCTCAAATCATATCATATCATATCATATATCATATCATATCATATCATATCTTTTCATATCATATCAAATCATATCATTTCATATCATATCATATCATATCATATCATATATCATATCATATCATATCATATCATATATCATATCATATCATATCATATCATATCATATCATATATCATATCATATCATATCATATCATATCATTTTATATCATATCATATCATATCATATCATATCATATCATATCATATCATATCATATCATATATCATATCATATCATTTTATATCATATCATATATCATATCATATCATATCATATATCATATATCATATCATATCATATCATATCATTTTATATCATATCATATCATATCATATCATATCATATCATATCATATCATTTCATATCATATCATATCATATCATATCTTAAGTATATGGCTATTCTGCTTAAAGTAATTTGTTCCAAACCAACTGTTGCACCTTCAGCTCACCTTACAGCACACATATTATAAGGGACAACCACCTTATGCATTATTTTATTTTATTTATTTATTTTGAAAAAACCTTAAAGAGATGAGATCCTCCTCCACCACCACCACAATCACCGAAAATTAATATCATCAATGGAAAATGTTCGACACGGAATAGTCCATTCGCGGTACAAAGGTGAGTCGGGTGGACTAGACTACCTTTTTTTGTATTGTTTTTACGAGAAAACCAGAAATGCCAAATAATCATCGAGGCTGCCTTAGAGGAAAAAAAAGGACACGTGAGAAAACGACAGACTGAAGTGAAATGTAGAGAGTGTTCAAGCAGATTTGGGTTAGAGAACGGCGTTTGGAGATGCCGTGGTAACAGTGGTATAACCTGCGTGAGCCGGAGAGCGAGGGGGGGCTCCGCTCACTTTTTTTCAAACACGGACGGGGAAGAAGACAGCAAACACCGCAGGGTTCAATACCGTCTCCGCTGTGACTCCTCTGTGATGCTCGTCGCGCTTTCAACATGTCCACGAAAGCAGAACAGTGTAAGTACATTTTGGCACATGTTTGTGTTTTATGTCACGCCGCCGTGATGGTGGTGGTTGTTGAATATAGGATGTGTGTAACGTAGCTGCCCTTCGTGATGAGAGAGAGAGAAAGAGAGAAAGAGACCCTAACCGAAAGATGAAGAGAGAGAGAGAGAGAGAGAGAGAGAGAGAGAGATGTTGCTGAGGCACAGCAGGCTGCAACACGTCCTCCAGACTGCAGGACATGAAGGAGATGTCTAGGTGATCAAGGATCAGGTGATCAGGTGATGGATTCTGATTGAAAGGTTAAAGATTTGGGGAAGATTTGAGCATTTCTCAAGGTCGAGCTGGAGAATGGACTTTTAAATATGACTAGTAGAAAGCTCCAGGTGAACCTTCTGCATGTTCAATTCAAGGGGGTAAAAAACTAGCTTGTTTATTAATATTATTATTATTATTATTATTATTATTATTATTGTATCTGACGGCAACTCAGCATAAATGAATAATAATTCCTATGCAATAAAATCAAGCTCAATGCAAACAGCTCCTTTCCTCTCTCTTTTTCTCGCTGTTGCTTTCTTATGGGTTTGCATGTTATTTTTTGCTCGACTGCATGATGTATGAACAGACTATGTGTGTTCGGAGAGTTTGCATTTCATACACATTAATGTGAATCAGAGGAAACGTGGAATTAATTTATGGGTCAACGCTGACCTGAACGACCTCAAACTAAATGCCACATAGTGCGCACAGCTCAGAACAACCTGAATATTTTACTGAACATGGCTACAAGATCATGATGCCACAAAACAAAAAATAAAAACGGCTAACATATGGCTCATTTATGAATTTATGCAATGGTTGAAGGTTTGGCCCCCCAACACATGTTACTGTTATGAGTCCTAAAAAAAAAATCAGTGTTTTTATTATATATTTTTGTTATTTTCAACATTAATTATTGAAGACATCCAAATTATGAAAGAAAATGTATGGAATTATGCAGTAAAAAAAAGCCTTGTTAAATAACCAAGAATGTGTTTTATATTTTCGATTCTTCAAAGCTCTTGGCATTCTCTCAGTCAGCCTCATGAGGTAGTCAAGTCAAGTAAAGAAGTAAAGTAAAGACGTTTACTTCAAAATGTAATAAACTTAAAAGCTAACAAAGGGGTTAAAAAAAAAAAGCTGGGTTGTCCTCTAATTGCTTTTTTGGAACACATTACATGTGATTCACTGCAGCTTTCAGGTTTTGAATTACCTAAGATTTTCAGCCTATGAGAGAGTTTATCCCTTCTCAATGTCATACACCTTCATAGACATTAATGGATGGAGACAAAATGGAAAGACAGAAGTTTTGCATTTCCCTCATAAAAGTGCCTTTGAGCAGGAATAAATAGTTAGAACTTGGCTAGGTGGTTCCAGTGATTTTCTAAACTAGAGTTTGCGATATGTGTAAACAAGAGAAAAAACACATTATATGGAACACCAACATTTAGCTAATCTGGGCAAGGAGGCTTTTGAAACCTTCAGAAAGCATCTCTCTTGCACCAGAATTTAGATGTTCACATTGTGCTTGTGTTTTTTGTGCACACAACATTTTTTGTATTTGTTTAAAATTTGAGTTTCAAAAAAACAGATAGCTTTGGTTATCATTCGGCAAAATAATTTTTGTAATCTGGGTTTGTCTTATATTTTTGGTGTCAAATCTGAATATCATAAACACTATAAATTGAATAGCTTCTGGGATTAAAAAAGCCGCCATGACAATGATCATATACTTTGCCATCACTTTGTGTGTAAGTGTGCATGTTCTGTCATGGTGTACAGTGCAGTTAAAAGCAGCAAATCTTTGCTGATCTATAGTCCCAGCTTTTTTCTGTAATCTTTAATGAAGGCATTGAGGCCTTGCCTGCTGTTGATCATGTATCACTTTGCTCTTTGTTTAGTTGCCTCTAAGATTCGATACTTGCAGGAGTATCACAACCGTGTTCAACACAATATTTACCCTGTGCCGTCTGGGACGGACATTGCAAACACACTGAAATACTTTTCTCAAACCCTGCTCAGGTAAGTGTACTACGCTTGGACCAACAGGTGAAGTAAAGATACGCACTACAGATATTTGTGTTATTTGAGTTTTAGTGTTCAGCTATAAATTCGCATTAAGGCATTTAGGCACAATAAATATCTTGAGGTATATTATTAATGGTATTGTAGTGTAGAGACAATAGTGGCAATGGTACAGTACAGATTGCTTGACTGTTAGAAGAATGCCTAGTTCTATAGTTGTGTATTGTTCTATTGAGCCGAAATAACAAAACTATTTTAACATTTGGCTTGCTCCATTCTCTATCTGTTATCCATACTTGAAAAAAAAAAGTAACTTAAATATATAATACTTCAGAGTGTTTATACTGTACCACAGTGCTGCTGAATGCTTGATTCTGATTGAAGAAAATTCAAGTAGAAGCTTTTGATCATTTAGATTTTTATAAGTGCATTCATTCTAATATTTTGTCGGTTTAGAAGTAACATCTTGCACAAACACTTGTAAATCAGACTAAGAAAGTCTTCAAGTAAGATGGATTTTTTGGGGAAAAAATATTCTTGATATGTATTTCTTAAATTAAATGACCCTGGCATTTAAAACACCTAGAGAATAAAACACATCAGGATTTGGTCATATTGGAAAATAATCAATACCCTTTCAGGTTGGAAATTTATCACACCACTGTGTCATTGATTATTTTCCTATAACAGCATGCCCCATTGTGTTTTATTGCTTACCTAATAGAGCATGATGTAGCAACCTTGCACATGGGTTGGTTATTAATTGTAAAATAATAAAAAAATTATTTGGGCTTTTATGCTATATATAGGTCACAGTACAGCAGCACTGATGGGGCCATAAATCACTTTGCAAAAAGATACAGTTTAAAAGTAATATTAAGCTTATATTTTTTCAGACACCTGTTTTACAGCCTGGGGTAAAAAACAAGCAGTGAAGCTTGAGAGCAGGATGGCAGGGACACAGCATATGTCACAGTTTTAGAGAGAATATCAGCCAGACAGAGAGAGGATCGAGCAGCCAAATAGATATTTGATACACGGCAACAGTAGTGCTTTAGCAGGACTGCTGCAGGGGGCTAATGACACGTAACTGAAAAGGGCAAGAAGTCTTGTGGGAAATTTTATGTTGTCTGAATCAGGAGACAAAAAAAGATTTGATTTGCTATATAAGTAGCATAATTGTATTATTATTATTATTATTATTATTACTATTATTATTATTATATTGTATTGCAATATTTAATCAAATAATTTGTATCAATTATTTATCAATAAATACTAATTATATTACAATGTAATTATACATTGTGCCAATAAGACAGGATCCTTTCCTTTCTTGCTTGTAAATGGAATCTTGAATTAGACATGCAGAGTAGCATCGGTGTATATATGTGTGTGTGTGTGTGTGAGACTGAGATTTGTGCTGAAGAAAATATACTGATGATTAGCAAATATTATTATTTTAAACCTTAGTTATGACTTAAGATTATGTTTTTTATGATTCAGTGTATTCTGGTATAAATATCATGTGTTGTCCATTATGTATTTGCAAAACATGACTTATTATCTGATAGATTATCATATTAAGCTGTTCTGTTTTTGTATTTGCATCACTGCTATCAAGAACTAGAAATGTACATAATTTTACATGCATATGTTTATAGTATAGATAATTGTTTTTAGAGTTTGCACTTTGACCAATGACACATCACACTGTTTTTATGTAATGTGCATCAAAAGACAAATTTTTCTCTTCCCAATGCTCTCAAGCCAATAATAGATCAATTAAATTTTTGCTGCCATTTTCCTTCAGAGAATTAGGGAAAAATACTCCCAGGAGACAGCAAACACAAACGTCCATCCCCCATTAGTCCACAAGCATAATGCTACCAGCCATTCCGTTTGAAGCAACCTTATTCCTTTTCCATTACAGATTCTTCCCTAACCGTAGACTAGCTACATTTATTTTAGAACTGAAATCCATATGCTTGTTGGATCTCATTAGTTCTCCTCCCCAATGATACTGAGCAAGTATCATAATGTACTTACATACTGACATTATTTATTTATGACGCAATAAACATGTGTTGTGATAAGAGAACTTTTAGTCGAACCTCACATACATGTTTATTACTGGCTGAAGCATGTTTCAGAAGTGTCATCTCTGTATTGTGCCCGAACCAATTTGAAATTGCTCTCATCTTTGACAGCCCCTGCCATTCTTTTTTTTTTTTTTTTTTGAACAAAGCATGGTTATTTGGCCTCCTAACTGATTTGACCTGCACGGCTGCCCCGCAACTGATTTAATCAGAGGGGTCAGTGTTTATTTAACGCTTTTCCTCTGGAGAAGTACGGGGCTGCCACTGAAAACATGCCATATTTTTTTTTTTTATATTTTGCTCCTTGTTACCAGATACGCATGAGATGCAGTGATCATTGCAGTTCTTTGCAAGTTTCTGTTGGCATCTTTTTGTTTTTCAATAAAATTAAAATTAAAAAAAGGAAGTAATGCCTCTTTCAAGTTAAAAAATTATTTACAAAATGAGAAAAATGAAAAACACATGCTCAGTGATATAAAAGTAGAGACACTGCATCCTATGTGGGATTTATCTGGGTTTGGTTCTTTTCTACTTACACTGTCTCTGTAGAGCCATTTCAATGTAATGTGCTGTTTCTTTGTGTCTTTGTTGTCTCTTTTTTTCCCCTGTTCCCCTCTCCCCCGGAGCAGCATCCTGTCCCGTACAGGCAGGAAGGAGAGCCAGGAAGCTTCCAATTTGGCCGTGCCCATGACCATGTGTCTTTTTCCTGTGCCATTCCCACTCACCCCATCTCTAAGACCACAAGTCAGTTCCATCAACCCTACAGTTACTCGCTCCCTCCTTTACAGCGTTCTGCGGGACGCCCCGGCCGACCGGGGGGGGACCGCCCAGCAGAGTCGGGACGCTCAGCTCTCAGAGTACCCTTCTCTGGACTATCAGGGGCTTTATGCTACCCTCGTCACCTTGCTTGACCTGGTGCCCCTGCTGCAGCACGGTCAGCATGGTGAGTGATCCAAAGTCAGAGACATACTAACATGTCATTCAGTCCAATAAAACAAAAAGTGTAGGACCAAATTTGTACACTTTGGATATACATAAATAACTATATATATATATATATATATATATATATATATATATATATATATATATATATACACCGTATATCAGAATTTTATTATATTCTGAATAATGAATGAAATCTTTAGATTCTTAGTAATCAAAGAAACTCTGACCTGATAGCTATGATTTACCAAACTTCATTTATAAGTTGTATATTCAGAGGTAGGTATTATAAAAAATAATAACCTCCTCTAGTGTCTTTGCCAGCATTTTGGGTCTTTGCATGGCATGAATATTTTATCAAACCTTAGAGCACATATTACTGGTCAAATGCTCTACACCCCTCTGAAGATCAGCTGTCGATCGTGGATATTACTGAGCAAAGAGTGATCCATACTTTTTAAGTCTTTTATTAAAATAGCTGTAAAATTTATTTTTCTTTATGCCTTAAATTCTAAAATTTGCTGAGTGTCTGGTTTTATACCAGTGTATATACAATACATTTGCTTACAGTATTGTTTAATATAAACAATGTATATAATTTTGATGATCTTTACCAATTTTTTTTTACAATTTGCATAAAATTATGTGACTCTAAATCCATATGGAGACCAAGAGTATGTTACATTAGTTTCTTCTCTCGTTTCTTTACTTTTCTACTCTTCCCCTCATCAGATCTGGGGCAGGCCATATTTTACACGACAACATGCCTACTACCCTTTCTCAGCGATGATATTCTCAGCACTTTGCCCTATACTATGATCTCCACCTTAGCCACCTTCCCTCCCTTCCTACACAAAGACATCATAGAATATCTGAGCACGTCTTTCCTTCCTATGGCTATATGTGAGTATTATGCTGTTATTTATATAAAGGGCACTGCTTGCAACTTTATATTCAAAATCTATTATATCAAATGTTTTTTATTTTATATATATATATATATATATATATATATATATATATATATATATATATATATATATATATATATAGTATTTCATTAGCAGAGTTCAAATAGCCAAATAGATCATGCACTATATGGGCATAAATGGTTTGTTCTTTATCTCTAAAATAGAGCAAGGGATGACAGATTGGGGGCTTGTAAAGACCAAGGGCCATCTTCAGTAAAGTAGATTTCACATCTAGAGCCAAGTAAAATGGAACACTCTGTCCCAAAGATCAACATGATGTTCTCACAGCTTGAATTCCCAGGGTATTGGTGACAGTGACAGTAAAAATGTACACATCTGTTTGTTATAAAAAAATCATTTTAATGCGAGGTGAATGCAAACTACAAACATTTGTGTTATTCAGTCTTCCAGACAATAGTTTTTCATTTATTCATACAGCATATTTAAACTAATAATTAATACATAATTAAATTATAATAAAATAAATTAGTTATCTATTAAGACAACTTACACACCAGTATATCACTCAAAGTTAAAACAATTTTTATCTATCTATCTATCTATCTATCTATCTATCTATCTATCTATCTATCTATCTATCTGTCTGTCTGTCTGTCTGTCTGTCTGTCTGTCTGTCTGTCTGTCTGTCTGTCTGTCTGTTTTATATATATATATATATATATATATATATATATATATATATATATATATATATATATATATATATATATATATATATAATACATATATACATATATACATATATTTATATATATGTATGTATATATAAATGCAGACATTTTAACAATTAATTATATTAATATATAAAAATATATATACTTGTTTTGTTATTTCTTATGTTGTTTTCCTGAAGTTTCTTTTACCTGCTAACTCATGTAGTATTTTAAATTAAGGTAAAGCTTACCTATGAGATTTCCATAAACTGATGCCTTTTGATTTTTTAAAGTGGGTTCAACTCGGAGAGAAGGAGGGTTCCTGCATACGTCAATCTCTCTGCTTCATCTATGCTAATGATTGCTATGCAGTATACCTCAAATCCAGGTAGATATATTGTTCCTTTATGGAAAAATGTATACAATGAATAATGACAAGAAAATAAACATAAGCTGATCAGATGCTTTTATGCTCATGTTAGTGTACCACTGTCAGCTTTTGGAGTGCCTGATGAAGTATAAACAGGAAGTGTGGAAGGTAGCGTTTTAAGATTCTATTATCTTTTGAGAAAATTTACATGCTAAGCATTGTCTCTCAAAATGAATCTTTTACTGTTTTAAGGACCTTCTGTACGTAATATCCTATGGCCCATCCCAAGTAAAACCTCCTGCTGTTCAAATGCTCTTCATTACTGGCCTAATCTCAAGCCTCCAGGTGCTATTAGTGAGTACAGGGGGCTCCAGTACACAGGTGAGTCATTTTCTCCCATTGTGTTCTGTATATGTAAACAATCAAAGGTTTATACAGTGGGGAAACAATTATTTGATCCCCTGCTGATTTTGCTAAATTTACCATCTTATAAATGAATGAACAATCTAGAATTTTATGGTAAGTTTATTTTCTATTCAATATTTTCTATTACTAGTTCTATTCAAAGGTCTTCACCACCAAGGGCAGGACCAAAGAGCTGCCAAAGGACGTCAGGAACAAGATTGTAGACCTGCATAAGTTGGAACGGGCTACAAGACCATCAACAAGAAGCTTGGTGAGAAAGAGACCACTGTTGGTGAGATCATTTGAAAATGGAAGAAATATAAGATAATTCAATCGCCCTCACTCTGGAGCTCCATGCAAAATCTAACCTAATGGGGTAAGGATGATTCTGAGAAAGATGCCCAGAATTACACAGGAGGAGCTTCATGATCTCAAGGGAACTGAGACCACATTTACCAAGAAAACCATTGGTTCCCTCTGCTCAAGAATGCACATGAACAGGCTGGTCTGAAGTTTGCCAATGAACACCTGATTGATTTAGAGAAGGCTTGGGAGAATGGGATGTGGTCAGATGAGACCAAAATTAAACTCTTTGAATTCAAATCGACTTGTCATGTTTGAAGGCAGGAAAATGCTGAATATGACCCCAAGATCACCATCCCCACTGTCAAACATGGAGGAGAAAACATTCTGCTTTGGGGCTGTTTCTTTGCTAAGAGTTTAGAAAGACTTCACTACATAAATGGGACCATGTGCTGTAGAATCTTGGATAAGAACATTCTGGCCTTAGCCAAAAAAACTGAAGATGGGTTGTAGATGGATCTTCCAGCATGACAGTGAACCAAAACATACAGCCAAGGCAAATGTCTGATGGTCTTGTAGCCCATTCCAACCTTGTGCAGGTCTACAAACTTGAAACTCCTTTTACAGCTCTTTGGTCTTTCCCATGGTGGTGGAAAGGTTTGAATGAAAGAGGTTGATTCTGTGAATGGTGTCTTTTACACACATAATAAGATGATATTAGGAGTTATTCCTTAGAGGGACAGTACTAATTTGCTTGTGTGGGATTTAGAATTCTTGCTGGTTGGTATGGGATCAAATACTTATTTTACTCGATCAAATGCAAAATATTTAATCACCTTTATTGATTTTTTGTTATGGATTCTTTTATATTATTTGTTAAAATAAACCACCATAAAAATTCTAGACTGTTAGGGGGTAAATTTAACAAAATCAGCAGGGGATTAAATAATTATTTCCCTAACTGCACATACCTGATATATATTTTATGATATTAAGAGCAGTTATTGTTGTATAAAACTATTTTAAAAAATTTGTTTTGGAATCCAAATGTGTTGAGCAGTTATTTTGTAGTAATTATAGTGCTTAGGACATGTGAATTGTTTTTCAAGACAATGGAAAAAGCATTTTTTATAGCGCTATGAAGAGAATTTGTACGAGGCTGTGATGTCAACGAAGTTTTCAAAAAATGTCTAAAATATTTAAAATAGGAATAGAAAATTATAAACCTTTCTGCATTTAAGAAGCACTCTAAACTATTAATCAACAATTCACTATTGTTTCTCTTTTTTTTTAAATCACTGCATTAAAATGTTCCTTTCTTCCTCCTTTGCTCCTCTCACCCACTTCTGCAGCCTGGAATCCCATTCACTGCCAACATATTGAGTGTCATAATTCAATTAATAAGCCAGCAGTGAAGGTACAGTAGAATCTGGTTTACTAATAATGAGCTCATTTGAGTATGTACACATTTATATGTATCTGTTTTCTTTCATTTACATTTTTCACTATATAAGGGCTATATAAAAAAGGCACGCACCTTTGCAAGCATGAGTAAAAACACACATACAAGCACACCCACGCACTAACGTCTCTAATAATGTCTGTAGCCATTTGTTCTTCTTTGTCAGTATTGACTCCGCTTGCACACTCAAGTGAAAATGAAACAGGAATAGACATGCCCCGCATTTCAATTACTGCAGGTCTGAGAGGGGGCAGTGCGTTCTGAGCTGGAGGTGGGGAAGCTTAATTGGAAGATATGACCCGGTGCGGCCGGAGGATGGGGTGATTGCATGAGTAGAAGAGCTCTGTAAATTACTGGACATTGTATTAAGAGCTGCCGCCCAACTGCTGAAACCCTTTAGGGCTTCAATATGGCAATAAATTAAAACCAACATATTTCAGGATGTACGTGCTTGTGACGTTTAAATCCCAAATGATTCAGATGTCAACATATCCTACTTTTAATTGCTAAATGATGGACAACCAAAGTGCATCATCCTGATGTTTTTTCCTGTTAGTAATATTGTCTAATCTATGCGACAGTTATTGTGATAATGTGGGTCTGGAGTCCAGTAACATGCCTGTTGTATTTTTCCACTCAGATGTGCATCGACCCAACTCTCTCGGTTGCTCTGGGAGACAAGCCTCCTCCTCTGTATATCTG
This sequence comes from Silurus meridionalis, assembly GCF_014805685.1. Classification (NCBI taxonomy): domain Eukaryota; kingdom Metazoa; phylum Chordata; class Actinopteri; order Siluriformes; family Siluridae; genus Silurus; species Silurus meridionalis. The sequence goes on along the minus strand of NC_060891.1, from coordinate 19,168,587 downwards.
TGAAGAATGCAGTCAGAGGATTGCAGGGTAGGCTTTATTTCTTAGGTACATTCTAGGAAACCAGTGGTCTGTAAATGTGTGCCTGACCGGTCATGGTGTTTGCTCACCTGAGTAGTAACCATGGTTATATTATCCCCTCTGTAACATTATCATTGTTAATTAAACATCTGTGGGCTTTACCCTGATCATTAATCTTGCCTTCCACGTGACCTCATGTGGTAAATGACCTGTAGCATTGTGTAAAAAGATATCGAAAGAGTAATGAAATTGAGCCACAGTACGCAGGGTTGGTTAGAGGGCTATGGGTTGTCAATATTGTTTTTTAAACAAATCTTATAGGAGGTATAAATCTTTTATGTGTGTTCTCCTGCTCATTTTTCTTATGTTTGCATCTGCAGAGACCATGCAGAGTGGCTGGTTGATGTGCTCTTACCTCAAGGTCAGCATTATTATTATCTTGTAAATATTACATGTTAAATAAAAACACACCCAACACATGAACACACTTACAGAAACATAGTCAATTTTGGTACACATTAATAATTTTTGCCTTTTTTTCAAGTGTGCCAATAAACCAGTTGCTCATTTTACTGTATAAATAATTCACATATAAAGCTTTCACCAGATAATTAAGTATGTTGCACATTTAGATTGAGCTGTGCTGGAACATCTAGCATATTAATAACAATAACCTATGTTATTTCACACAGCTGAAATATCTGCTATTTGTCAGAAGAAGGTAAGATTTTTACTGATGTCTATTATTATGGTGTATTTGGATGAATATAATCATGTCACTAGGACATCGTGTCTTTCATCATCGAATTGGGTCATTCATTGTGCAGAAGCCTGTGTTTTCCAATAGAATTACAGTTTTTTGTCTTATATTTGCATTTTTTACAGAATGCACTCTGATAATTATATTCAGGTTGCACATGCTGTATTTAGACTGGTTCACATTGTGACCATTCTAGTGTGTTGCCTGGTGGTTGCCATGGTAGTCAGATTCTCATCTGTAATAGATATAATCAGCTCACGTTCTTACATCTGCGTGCCTGTTACTGCCGCTTGGGCAATCAAATATGCAGCATCAGCCTGAAGATTTTAAATGGCTGAACAGTAAACAATAAATATTTCTGTTCAGTCATTTTCAAGACATAAGTAAAGACATTAGAACTGAAACATATCTTATCAGTCTGAAATAAATTCTTTAAACTTTTATAATTCATTTTTTTATTATTCATTTATTCATTTTAAAGCATACTACTCAGTAACATCTATGAATTATTCAGAATGACACTGAAAGTAATAGAAAAGAAATGTAGGAACAAGAGTGATTAATATAAGTATGAATCCATTGACAAGTCCTTGAGGCTTAAATATATTAATGCTAATTTATCGATAGAAATAAGGAAAATATATGATGTAGACTGTGCATCATAGATATCAGATTATATTTATTTAAAGATTACATTTCAACATGATAAGGTTGATCAGGTAAAAATGCATTCATAGTTCTTTTTAGAACTGTCCTTGCAAACACACAGCATAGTGTTCATGTTCATCATGGAACTAGAAGGCAATGATGATGTGTGTCCTGGAAAACTTCCTCACTGTGTTTTCACAGTGAGCCAGCAAGCAGTTGGTGGTAATCTCAGGTACAGTGCCTGAAACAGTCACACTGTGTTTTCAGTACGAGGCAGCTGTCCGGAAGCTTAAAGTGTTTTGCTCATTTTTAATCCACAACCTTTTAAATAGGCTTTGTCATTGTATAATGCAAAACGTTATTTTCTACTGATGTGCATACTGGGCCAGGTTTCTCATTTAGATAAGTGTATTGCTTAGAATGCATCTTATTAATGTGTACTCTTACCATTGTACATCCTTTAAGAACCAGTAATAATGATGATGATAGTAATAATAATAATAATAATAATAATGTGTTAATAATTTTTCAATCATGATTTAATATGCCTTTATATCCTAACCAGTCGAAAACAATTGCATTAATTAGCATTTCTAACACTAATATTCTATAATGCTGGATTTTGGACAATTTTGACCATCCAGACTTTTATGTGTTTTTAGCACAAAAACATATCACAGCCTGATAATCAATTCAATGCCCAAACATTTGTGTCAAAACCTTGTTTTTAAGGATGTCTGCAAAGCGATGGGCAGCAATCACATGCTCTTAATGTTTTACTGACAAATAGACCCAGTAAAGGAGTATCCAATATTTTAATAACTAATGCTTCTTTTAATACTTAATATGAATAATGCATATTTTAATATAACAAAATAACACTATATTAGGAATGCGCCAGAAATACTGAATGATCAGGTTAAGGTTGTCTCGTCCTTGACCATGCTTCATATTTTTTTCGCAAAATGATGCATTGTTGGTTCTTTTTGTATTCCTGGCATCCCTGTATATGCATTGCTAATAAATAACTGTGCTTCTTTTATGTGACATGGATGGATTTTATTGATTTCTTTTCCTCTTGCCACCTCCTTCTGGTCCTCTGTTTCTGCCTGTCTGTCTGTTGATTTACTTACCCTCTCTGTCGCTGGCTCTCTCTCTGTTTCTGGCCAACAGAACTGCAGCTCTCATGTGAGACGGGCTGTTGTCACCTGCTTCTCGGCCGGCTGCTGCGGTCGGCATGGCAACCGGCCCGTTCGCTACTGCAAGCGTTGCCATGTCAACCACCACAGCAGTGAGGTGGGTGCTTCAGCAGAGACTCATCTGTACCAGACTTCTCCTCCCCCTATAAACACCCGTGAGTGCGGAGCCGAGGAGCTCGTCTGCACTGTGGAGTCTGTCATCAGGTACCCACTCTGCAGTGACTCGCACTGAGCTTAAAACTGTATGATGTACGTAGGATTTACACAGTAACAGACTTTCATGTGATGCATTATATATTATAAGGTCCTTTTTTTTTTTTTATTGCGCATAATTATTCCTATACAACTGGGTACTAATAATAATTCACATAAATGTTAATAAATTATCTTATACATGTATGTATCAAATAAACTGTATATACAGAGTACATTATTTATACAATTTATCAATTTACTTGTCAGCTCAAATCTAACACTGAAGCCTCATTCCCCTATTTATTAACGCAACGCATTTTGGTTTACAGGACAGTAAAAATATGGACTTATTGACATTTTTCTGTATTATTAGCTGAATCGTTCATTGTGTCATTAGGTCTTGTCTGCTATTTGTCTCACACTGTGTTAGCCTGCTAAAAGAGGCAGAGATCCATGCAGAGCAGCGGGAGTTTGAGATGAACCGCCGGCGTCAGATGGGCCTCTCCACCTCCCACCACTCTCTCGACAACCTGGAATTTGATAACAAAGAGGATGACCAGCATGATCAGAGGCTGCTTAGTCAGTTTGGCATCTGGCTCTTGGTAAAGAGTGTATCCATGTTCTATATGTGTGTATTGGATTCTGTGTAAAAAATTGTAATATGCTCAGGTTTTCAGGTTTTTTTTGGTATTATAATGATAATAGACTGCTGTATTCCACAAAAACATTATCACTCTATCCTTTACTAAAGCAGTCACTCGACTAATGCCATATCAATACAGCTAATGCACTACTACAGCTGTACTAACAAGTTACCTGCCCATCTTTCAAACCTTCATCTCCTTTCACCTATCCATCCTTCCATTCTCTTTATACTGCTTTAGGTGAGCCTGTGTTCCCCAAGTGAGAACACGCCCACAGAGAGCCTTGCTCGTCTGGTTAGCATGGTCTTCCAATGGTTCCACTCCACTGCTTACATGATGGATGATGAAGTGGGCAGTCTAGTAGAGAAGCTCAAGCCCCAGTTTGTCACAAAGTGGCTCAAGACTGTCTGTGATGTGCGTTTTGATGTCATGGTCATGTGCCTGTTGCCCAAGCCAGTGGAGTTTGCCAGAGTAAGAAGTCTTTGCTTATAAAATTGCTTTAATGGCTCCCTTGACTATATGACCATTAGTAAATGCACTTATTTGTGCATGTGTGCTTACAGGTGGGTGGCTACTGGGATAAATCCTGCAGTACAGTTTCACAGCTAAAGGAGGGCCTGAACCGAATCCTGTGTTTAATTCCCTATAACGTGATTAGCCAGCCACTTTGGGAGTGTTTTATGCCTGAATGGCTGGAGGCCATACGTACTGAAGTGCCAGACAACCAGCTAAAAGAGTTCCGGGAAGTCCTTAGGTATAGTTATTAATTTTTAATAGAACACTCAGTATTATTTTATTATAGTTATTTTTAGTTACTGTTAATCAAGCAGCTTTGCTGACTTTTATTATAAATAACATTGAACATGTGGTTTTGTCGAATGAGTTTGGCAACAAAGCTCCACTGTACACATGGTGCTGTTTGTTTTAAATGATAATAACTGTATTTGCTGAAAAAACAAGTAAAAAAAAAAAGTCAGTCACACATTTTACACTCTTCTTTTGTTCTAAACACACTTAGATTTCAGATTTCTTAGGAATTGGGTGACTTCTGGAAACTAAAAACTGATGAGACTTCTGGATCTGAAAACACTACACAGAATAGAAAAAAATGCACAAAGTGGAGAATTTGTGTGCTATACATAGGATGCCATGTATTTTCAAGTGTGATTAACACTCAGGTGTTGTGATGCATAGCTCAAAGAAAACCCCAATGGCTCTCACTTGGCCTGTCTTAGTTACCATGGCAACCCACTAGGTGCTATTGACCTTCATCACGAATAAGGTCAAACATGAAAGCCCCTTTGGCTCTGTGGAATTATTTCTGTACTAAGCAGCCTTATAGAGGTCACTATTAATGAGAAGTTAGCAGTTTGTATGCCTTTAGCTAAGTCTCCTGTCCTCATTTGTCTCTATGAAGAATCCTCAATGAGTTTACGTTTTAGATTAATTAAGTCTCTTCATTAGACTTGAAGTTAATGTTGGACCTAAATATTTCTTTCATGGGTTTGACTTTATTGTGAAGCAGGTGTTGCCATGTTGTTCTCTCTTACCTCTTTGTATTTGCTTTTTTCCTACAGCAAGATGTTTGATATCGAGTTATGTCCACTGCCTTTCTCCATGGAGGAGATGTTTGGTTTCATAAGTTGTAGATTTACTGGCTATCCTGCCTCAGTACAAGAACAAGCCTTACTATGGCTACATGTGAGTATATATATATATATATATATATAAACAATATGTATATGAGAATACTACATATGTCCACAATAAACATACATAGGCAATGTGGTAATCACAGTAACAATTTCTGGACCTTGATTCTCTAGTCAACTTTAAGAAATAAGTTTGTACATGCCATGTATCTATTTTAAGAGGATTATGGGAAAAATATATATAAAAGCATGGCACATGCTGAGTAGGGATCTGGGCCAGTGGTATCTTGAGACAAACACATTGAGCCAAAGCTCCCAGATTTTAGTCTTTGATGTCACATTTTTTTAGCTACTGACTTTTCTTGTGCATCCTAAACACTCAGCAGAGAGCCTCATCTTTAGGTCCATCAGTGTCATTAAAAAAAAAAAAATTTACATCCATGTAAGAAAGTGCAATGATGTCATCCCTAAATTTAGGACACTACATTGACATGCGTTGACAGTTTTTAAAGTGTGGCATCATGATGCTTCAGTTTTACACGTAACCATCTGTGTGTATATTTGTGTGCTTGCACTAAACCTGATGCTTGATGTAGGTCTTTCAGACAATGATGTCATAATATATATTTTTATTACTCAATGGGTGCAGGTGCTGTCTGAGCTGGACATCGTTGTGCCCCTGCAGCTTTTGATTGGCATGTTCTCAGATGGTGTGAACTCTGTGAAGGAGCTGGCTAATCAACGGAAGACTCGAGGCACAGACCTAACAGGAAGTTCTGGGGCCCGAAGGGTATTTATTAACTCAATTAGATTCTGTATAGTATTAATAATAGTACAAATAGATAATAATAAACAATAGCAGTGTGCAGATGCTTGTGCAATGTGCAAAGACTGCTCAATTATTGGGTGCAATATTAAAGGGAGGCCGGTTGTCATGACAACAGGGCAAAGACTAAATATAGTCTCTTTAAAAGGCTTGATTGTTGGCAAGGAAGTGATACATCCAAAACCACTGGATTACTGAATGTAAAAGAGGATCATGGTGTTCAATGCTAATACATTTTAATAGTGTTTTTTAAAAGACAACTAAAATTTAAAATGTGTGAAGAATCTGTTTTAATTAAGTAGGCTTATATCATTTGTAATGATCTTGCTGTGTCTGTGTATCTGTATGTAGGTGAGTGTGGTGTCAGACCCTGGTAGAAGAGGGCATAACAACACCCTAAGTCCTTTTCCCAGTCCTTTCCGAAGCCCATTTCGCAGCCCTTTGCGTTGTAGCCCCTTTAAGAACCTGGGTCATGCCACAGGGAACTGTGCTCTAGACTTGGACTGTGATGATGATGACATGAACCTGGGCTGCTTCATCCTCATGTTTGATCTCATCCTCAAACAGGTGAATAATGCAACAGGACTATAAATGACACTACTTCAGAAATTGTAAGTGATTCCAGTGTTTTATTGTTTGTGTAGATGGAGCTTCAGGATGATGGAGTGACTCTAGGATTGGAAGGCAGCCTGGGAAGAGACATTGTGGGGATCATTAACAGTGTGTTTCAGGCTCCCTGGGGTGGCGCACACACCTGCCAGAAGGACGAGAAGGCTATGGAGTGCAGCCTGTGCCAGTCCAGCATCCTCTGCTACCAGCTGGGCTGTGAGCTACTCCAGAGACTCACACCTCCTGAGGAGATATGCCTAGTGGTGAGATAGCATACTTAGAAACACACACAAATCAACATCAGAAGAAAAAACATGCAAGGAGTTAATAGTAGTATATAGTAAATAAATAAAGTAGCCATATTTGCTTTCCCATATTTGCTTTTTACAGGAGCCTGCAGACGGTCTTGAGGAGAGTCTGGTCTTTCCGAGATCTGAACAATGCCTCAAAGCTGAGAATAGCACAGAAGAGGGGGCATGCCAGGACAACCCTGTCAACCAGAGTGAATCCTTTGATAATCAGCGTATGTTTGCATTATGGCTATCAGAAAAATTAGATAACGTGCAGCAATCAGTGATATTAAGCCATATCTGATGTGATGTTTTATGCAGACAGCAGTACCCTGATTGAAAAGACCATCATGATTCCATGTTGTATTCCTGTTTTCATGTTGTATTATCTTTTTTTCAACAGCTTTAAAGAATAACACTGAAAGGAAATTTTCATATCAGCAGCTTCCAGCTTCTCTTAGGCTTATTTATACCATACTCCAGGTAAACATCAATTTCACTTGTTTAATAGACTGCACACAAGACTTTCAGGTAAATACTGTTTTTCCACTGTAGGAGATGGCTAAGTTTGAGGAGCCTGACATCCTCTACAACATGTTGAACTGTGTGAGGATTCTGTGTTTGCATGGGGAGTGTCTGTATCACGCCCGCAAAGACCACCCTCAGTTTCTGGCCTACATCCAAGAGAAGATGCTTATTCCCAGGTATTAATTAGAGCAGGGATAAGTAATAGCCTGAATAATATTATCCTTTGTATGTAATGAAAATTATGTCTACCCCATTTCTAAAAGCATTGTGTTACATAATAACTATAACCATAAATCTGCTTTTTGACTTTTGAAAGCATTTTGGAAAATAGGACAATGGCTTATGACAAAAAAAAAAAAAATTTGTTCGTCATTGTGTATGTGTGTGATCCAATATCTGCTCTGGTGCCCAGCCTGTGGTCCATGCTGAAGTCTGAGTTCTGCCAGCTGGCCTCCCTAGCAGTTCCTCAGCTGCTCCATGCTCTCTCGATGTCCCATGGAGCTGATATTTTCTGGAAATTGGTGGACAACAGTTTTAACAACAAGGACTGGAAGATTCGTTTTGAAGCAGGTCAGCTGTATTTGCAAATCTGGTCTTTTTGTTGTTTTTTTTCCCCGTTGGCTGACTAAAGGCAGCGGTATTGTGTCAATCCTAGTATGAAAAAAATGAGATCAGTAAGCCAATATACTAGAAATAGGTATGCTTTTTTTCAATTTAACTTTGATGTCCTCTTTTTGAATACTGCATCAGAGTTCACCGTTTTACTAATCTAGGATTGTGCATATGTGTGTTTGCATGTAAGTTCATTCTCTATTGGTTGCTATGGTTACCAGGCTGGCTCCTACAGCGTTGAGGAAGAGTGGGATTAAAGAGGCTTCTTATGATGATAGTCAGAGAGCAGCTTTGATCTTGTAGGGGTAGTGAGAGGATGTTTGACTTGATCATTACATAGTAAAAGTATGCTTGAGATAAAGTGAATAATGGTGAAACAGAGTATACAGTCTACAGCTTATTTTGTCTTTAAATATTTTTCTCCGTTTTATCCTCAGTGTGCTAGGGTTAGGGTCAAATATTTTATTTAAGCTAATACACTATAATAATAATAAGCTGATACACTATATTACCAAAAGTATTCAGTCACCTGACATTTCCTGCTATATGTGGGGTTTTTTCAAACTGTTACCACAAAGCTGGAGGCATTCAATTGACTTTAGATGTGATATAATAAAATCTAGCATTTACTTGGAACTTGGAAACCCAAACCTGTTCCAGCATAGCAAGGTCCCTGTGCACAAAGTGAGCTCCTTGAAGATACATGCTTTGGAGAGGAAGCTCTTGAGTGGCCTGCTATAGAGCTCAGATCTCATCCCTACTAAACACCTTTGGGATGAATTGGAAAGCTGACTGCACCCCAGGCCTCCTCACCTACATCATAACCTCCATAACACCCTTGTGGCTGATAAACACAAATATCCATAAGCACCCTCCAAAACATAGTGGAATGCAATGCTCAAAAATCACATACCAAACTTATGGCCAGGTGACCCAATACTTTTGGCAATATAGTGTATATCAGCAGGGTAGAGCACCCTATTCAGACAGAAAGTAATAATCACTTTTCATAAGCATGCAGTATTCAGAGTTGGCTTTTTCATGCCTAGTGATTATTTAATATTAGAATCGTGCATTAGTGCATTAGTACTCAAACCTCATTGTTTCATGCAACCACAGAATTTCACACTGAAAACTGTAAAAACATTGAAAAAAATGGAACGCTATTTAAACAATGTTCATCTAAAATGATTTTTACAGATCGCTGTAAACATAGCAGATTAGTTGTTGGTCATCTTTTTCCTTAAATCATAGGAACTGTTACTTATGTAAATGTTGATAATCATTTAAAAAACAAACATCATTGTTGTGTTTTTTTAATTCTGTAATTGTATGTATATTATGTAGTATTATAATAAGATATAAAATGTAATGTGCTCTGGTGACTAGTCTCAGAAGTCATATATGGCTGATTATAGTGCGCCATCTACTGATGCTGCAGATTACATGTAACCCATCTATTAAGGAACTAAATATCCAAATAAATGAAAATATTTGAGAATAATTACAAAAAAGGGCCTTTTATCAAACTAGTAACTGAACTGTAAGTATATGTGTTTACAGTGGAGCGAGTTGCAGTGTTGTGTCGCTTTCTGGACATTTGCTCAGTAAACAAGAGCCACTTGCTGAAGTACTCACTGGCTCAGGCTTTCTGCTGCTTTCTGGCTAGTATCGAGGACGTCAACCCTGCTGTGGCCACCAGAGCCAGGCTACTATTAGACACCCTTAAACGACCATCACTGCAGGTGCATGCACATGCACATGCACATGCACATGCACACACACACACACACACACACACACACACACACACACACATGCACAATAATAATTGTCAAACCATAATAACTATATAACTATTACCATAACTGAAATGGAACCTGCAGTAATGTTAAATAGTATCGATTCTGTGCTTTGTGATATTGTGTTTTAATGTCTGTTCATTTCCCATCAGGGCCTGTGTCTGTGCCTGGACTTCCAGTTTGACACAGTCGTGAGAGACCGTCCTATAATCCTAAGCAAATTGCTTTTGCTGCACTCATTAAAGCCGGATATCCCTGCACTGAGCTGGGAATTCTTCGTTAATCGTTTTGAGACGCTGTCCCTTGAGGCTCAGCTACACCTAGACTGCAACAAGGAATTTCCTTTCCCTACCAGTAAGCCTGCGTCTATATGTGTATACTTGCATGCTTTATAATCACAGCTTCAAGGCATTAGCTTCTTGAATAGACACAATTTGGTCTCACAATCTGTTTAATATCTGTGTCTTTCCTAAAAACACATACATTTTTGAATGCAGTTAGAATGTCTGCATTGTGCTGCTTTAGTAACGGTTTGGTTTTCTCCTTAATAACCCAAGCCATCACTGCAGTGCGAACTAATACAGCCAATCTGAGCGATGCAGCCATGTGGAAGATCAGACGAGCTCGTTTTGCACGTAATCGGCAGAAGAGTGTCCGTTCACTCAGAGACAGTGTGAAAGGAACATCTGGCTCGAAACGTGCCTTTTCTCTGCCCGAGACATTTTGCACCAAGCTGCGTGAGTCATCTCACTTATCTGTCACTGAATTTGACTCTTTCCTTCTGTATACCTTCATCTTTCTGCTGCCTTACTCACCACAATGCTAGGATGTATTAATAATTTATAACTGTCAATTTTTATCTTAATACTATAGTCACTGCACACAACACTTTGAGTCTCAGAATAAAAGCTCACAGACAATTAGTCATGGAGTATAAGTAAAAGTTCAGAAATAGGCAATATTTTGATGTAAATATCTGTGGCATTGGTTAAATTGTGGCTGAATAGTGTGCTAATATGTGAGTCATTATATTCCTATTTGTGATTTCTTAGCGCTAAAGCTTACAAGACAGGAGCATTCGGCACCCACACTTGGAGATATGCTTGAGAAAGTCTTACCAGGTAATTAATTTTGGCAACTACCATTGGTTTTCATGAATAAATTAAAAACCTCTTTAATGATGCAGCAATGATACTAATCATTCTCAGTTAAGCAGATAATCAGCTCATCACTTTATTGATAAGGTGTGTTTATGCTTTTTTTTTTGCTTTGTTTAACCACTTACCATTTTGAAGATTGGTAAATCTTGCTGTATCGATGGTACATAACACGGTTTTCACGGTAGACATTTACAGTGATAACCTTAAAATTAAATGAACCAGTTCTTTCATCCACCTTAACCTTTAGATGAATCACTGGGCTAAGTTTAGCATTCAGGTCTTATGACTCAGTTTATATTCGGAAGCCCTCCAATCAAATACTGAATATGCAAACCTCTACTTTTTGCAGCACATCTGCCAGCTCAAAGCTCTCCTCCTGAGGATGACTCAGGCATTAAGGACCTCCTCCCAGAGGACACTGGCATAGACCACCAGACTGTTCACCAGCTCATTATGGTACTTATGAAGTTCATGGCAAAGGATAAGAGCAGTGCAGAAGCTGACATTGGCAGTGCCAAAGCCTTTAATACGGTCAAGAGGCACCTGTATGTATTACTAGGCTACGATCAGCAGATCGGCTGTTTTATGATCGCACCTCAGAAAATGCGTTCCTCCACCTGCTTCAACGCATTTATTGCTGGCATTGCACAGGTGAGATGTTCACCAATTCTGTTCATTTATCACCAGCCTTGAAATGAATCAAAAATCTAACAAAACAGAATTATTCATTTTAACAACATCAGCAAACTAATAAAAATATATTCAAATAAATGTTTACAATTAAAGCAAATATGTATTGTATTTGTGTTAATGCTTCTATAAGGTGATGGATTACAACATAAGTTTGGGGAAGCAGTTGCTGCCTCTTGTGGTCCAGGTGCTGAAGTACTGCACATGCCCTCAGCTTAGACCTAATTTCCAGGAGGCACCACGCTGTTCACTTTGGGCTCTGAGGCCACACATCAGGCAGATGTGGCTTAAAGCTTTACTTGTCATTCTCTACAAGGTATAGAATTTCCTTTTTGTCCTTCTTAGGCACCTTGTTTTCAAATACAAATTTTTATGTGTTTGTAGATGTAAGTCTTAATTTCGAATTCTCAAACAATTACAAACAAAAGTTTTTTTTTGTCAGTAAAGAAATATTTGAAATTAACAAACCACTGTCCAGACATTAAACATAATAAAGGATTTTGGGTTTTGTGCAAAAGTAAAAGTCACTAGAGCAACTGTGGCAGATTCTCCAAAATGCTTAATACAACCAGTTATTTCCATATAAATATTCACAAACTCTACCTGAGACTTATAATCCATTTTAAAAAGTGAAGGTTAACCACATCTATTTTTGACCAGTATAGTTTATTACTGATTACTTTTTTTACAGTCATTTTGTGTTGAAATGATTAGTCCTTTTTGAAAGCATCTTAGCTTTACAACATTTTATGTTGCATGTGCCTAAGACTATATATTATTTATTACAAATATGCAGACAGATGACTTTTTTTTTTGTGTAATGAAAAACATATAACTTGTGTTGAAAATTGTGGTAAGCACCAAATTTGACCCAATTTGTTGAACCATATCCTCAAAAATGGTATATGAAGCTTGTTCCATTTATTATAATTGCAAATATTTATAGAAAGTGTTCATATACCTTTTTGATACAGCTGTATCTCTGCTTGTATTTTATTCATAATAGAACATAGAAAGCATATCAACTGTCTTATCTGTGGAAATATACAGTTTTAAGGAATAAATTAGGTAATTTTTTTATTTGATGGCCATAACATATCACAAAAAAGTAATAACAGGGCAATGTTTACTACAGTGTAGCATCCCCTTTTTTTTAACAACAGTGCATATGTGTCTGGAAACTGAGCAGAACAAGTTCTGGAGTTTTGGGAAAGCAATGTTTGTTCACAAATGTCTAATACCAAATTCTATCTGCTTAATAGTCCTAGGTCTTCTTTGTAATATTTTCCTTGATGTGCCAAATGTTTTCAATCAGTGAAAAGACTGGTCTGCAGGCAGGCCAGTTCAGCACCTTGAGTCTTCTACTATGAAGCAATGCTGTTTTAATTAACGCAGTATATAAAACCTATTCTGTTTAAGATAACTAAAAATAATTATAGAATGCCTACAAAATGGAACAACGTGTGATGCTGATAAAGCTAGTATCTCCACTTCTTTAAATAAACAAGCTCCATTTATATTTTATATCAAACTTATATACTTACATATACTTTAGTATTATATACTAAGCATATTATTCAGTAAATACTTAGTATTAAGCAATAATTAAAGTAAAACTAATAGGAAAGGTAGAGGACATAATCAATAATATCAGTAGTTATATTAATTTCACTGAATATAAAAAGAAATAAAACACACTACTGAATAAATGCCAAATATTTAAAAAACCAGCCACCAAAACAAACTAATGAATAAATACCTCTTTGACCTGGTATAGTTTTGCCAGCTTTACAAATATGAAACTAATGATAGCGTTGCAATTATAGTCATTTCATCATAGGCCAACGCTCAAAGATACATAATGTATATAAGGAACACAGACCCTGGACCCCAAGCAATGGAAATAAGCTGAAATTCGTAATCTTTCCAGCATCACCTCAAGATTACATTTGTACGATTGCCGACAATTCTTTTCATGTATTTTGCAATCGTTTAAGTTCAATAGTGGATTTATGTGAAAATTGTAATCAATTTGTAAAATTGATTACAATTGTGAAAATTGTAATTATTATTATAATAATAATATGTAATATGTAATATTATATGTAATATGTAATATGTAATATGTAATATATTAGAATATGTAATTATTATAATTATTATAGCAGCCAACAAATCTGAGACAAATGTACAGGATCAGGTGCATCAAATGCCTCGAACATTCCTTTTCCCAGATAACATTCACAGATACATATGGTACATACATACTGCAAAAAATTATTTAGGAGTGTTTAATGAACACCTGGCTGCAGGCAACTATCCTTAATGCTCTCCCCAAACACCAGATTTTTAAATGCCATTATACCTTTTTGGAAAGTCCTGGAGCACTGGTTACATTCTGGTTATTTGGATCCAAGGATGTAAAAAAGAGAAAAATATATATGTTTATGTTTAAGTATATGTTGCTGTGAATCTATGCTGTGGTTTGTTGATATATCTTCTAAATACACTTCCTGTTACAGTACCCATACAGAGACATGGATGTAAGTAAAGAGGTTGTGCTGCACCTGATCCACATCACCATCAACACTCTAAATGCACAATACCACAGCTGCAGACCTCATGCATCAGCTGGCCCACTCTACAGTGACAACTCCAACATTAGCCGCTATAGTGAGAAAGAAAAAGGTAATATTATAGTTGCCCCAGTGAACATTACAAAGCTGAAAGTAAATTTAACATTTTATCTTGGTTTGAAATTATTACAATTCATTGTCATGGCTTGTTTTGCAGAGGAAGATAGTGTGTTTGATGAATCCGATATCCATGACACTCCCACTGGAGCAAGCAACAAGGAATCACAGACCTTTTTTGCTAGGCTTAAGAGGATTGGAGGCAGCAAGTCTGTCAAGTATCAGCCTGTGGACCTCAATGCTCAAAGAAGTAGGTGCCTGTATAGTATGCAACGAATCTTGTGAGATTTCTAAATAATGCAAAGGTTCTTTTAAACAGCACTGCACACAATCAGACATACAAGTAACATAACCATGTTGTTTAATGTTTCATAAAATTTTTGACGTTTTTGATGTTGCTTCCAGTTCGGTCTTAAAACAATCGCTTAAGCCTGACAATCTGTTGCAGGTGAGATTGAATTGGCAGAGTACAGGGAGGCAGGAACCCTACAGGACAGTCTGCAGCAGGCAGCACGAGAAGAGAGCAGCAGCAAGAAAAAACGACTACAGGCCATGCACAAACAGAAATCTCTTGACATTTCCAACACAGACTCCATCCTCTTCAACCTTGATGAACACCGACGTAAATCCTGCATTGACCGTTGTGATTTGCATGGGCCTCCGCCTCCACCACCCTCCTGTTCTAGCTCAATAACCAGACAATCACGCAGAGAATGGCGTGCCAAAGAATCCTCTGAAGGATCTAATCTCCATTTTGATAACATCAGGCCTGTTATTCCAGAAGTGCGTCTGAGCTGTATGGAGACTTTTGAGGATATATCCCTAGGGCTCGAGTCTTCCCTTGTTATTTCTTCCGACCCTGCTCATGGTAAAGAAGACGGTGACCTAATTGATCTTTCGTCAGATTGCACTTCAATACCAGAGAAGCGCTCCATTCTTTCACTGTCTGACAGTGACTCACTAGTCTTCGAACCCCTTCCACCACTGCGCATTGTTGAAAGTGATGAAGACTTGTTTGAGGCACTTTCAAAACCACCAATTGGAATGCAGATTAGATCTGAACATCCATCACCATCATCTGCTAGCACTATTCTACGCCTGTCTCCTCTTGTTCAAGTGAGTGTGGAGGATTGTTCTAAAGAAAAGACAAAAAAATCTAGCAGCCCTGCCAAAGAGAGTCCTCTGCAGGCACCTCTGAGTAGAAATCCCTCAATAACCCCAACAACTTCTCTGGATCTCCCAGATCCCTCATATCATCCTGGTTTAGAGAGTCCCATGACCCTGAAGCAAAAAAGAGATCTGTTAAGAAAGTCACCGCATGTACCAGATACATCTGTAGATGATGGGTATCTGGAGTCTGAAGACAAAGCCGGAGGAAGCCCCTCTGGTAAATCTGTCTACCTCAGCATCCCTGAGGATACACTGGAAAGCCTGGACCCACTGAAAGCCAGGAAAGAGAAGGAAGGAGGAGCTAAAAATGAGGAGGAAAATTATGCTGAAGATGATGAGGATACTGGCGATGAGAGAGAGAGCGATCCAAAGCCAGAAGATGAAAGCGACGAGGCTGAGTTTAAGATTCAGATTGTACCCCGTCAGCGAAAAGAGAGGAAGATTGCAGTCAGTGCTATCCAGAGGGAATACCTGGACATTTCATTCAATACTATGGACAAGATAGGAGAGCAGACCACAGATTCTGGTAAACAATTTTGTGACATTGCTGTGTATTTTACTTTTATCTGCCTGTTATTTATTTATTCATTCATTCATTCATTCATTCATTCATATGCAAGTAAACAAGTGCACGTTGTCCTTGTGTCCATGCCCATGTTTTTATGTGTATAAACTGTCCTAGCATGTAACCTCCATGAATGTCTACTAATCAGAGAAAGTAAAAATATTAATCCAATTCAATGCATTTTAACATAGTGCCTTAATTGAGAATACTTCTAAATGTATAGAACAACATAAACAAAGTAAATAGAAACAAATACACATTAAACCAAATAACACCTGCCATTTGTAAAAGTGTCTATAGTGCTATATCTATAACTCTAAGCCATCTATACGTCTGTCAAGTTGGTCATCCGCTACTGTCACTCCTTGAAATATGAACTGTTTGCTGATTTGAAATGATATATTTTCTAGTTATCATTCAAATAATTATAGAGCCACCATAAATTAATTAACATTTGAATATAAACAGTTGGATGCAACCCTTTGAGATCAAAGTCCTGAATTGCCTTTCAGATCACAAAGCTCTGTCCAAGCTGGAAAAGCCCAGAGAGTCAGCCTCAGCCCCAGCACTCGAAGCCACAATCCCAGAAACAAGCAACCGCTCCTCAGTAACAAGTAGGAGCTAAATACCCTCTCATCCATTACATGGTGCTTATGGCTCATAAAGCTGTCTTCGATCCATTAGGATAGCCATATATCTAACTCAATCCACTCATCCTCACATGTAAACATAATGGTGTATTTTTTACTGTCATTAATGCGTTTGCTTAATTTATTCTCTCTAGATTGAGACACTGTGATTTTAATAGATGCACATACATTTTCTCAAATCACATAGATATAATGGAGATTGGATGATTTCCAAACAGTCTTTACATGCTGAAACTAAGCACCATTTCAAAATATGTTCTTTTTAAGAGAAGGAACAAAAAAAAGTGTTAATTATGTGTTAAATCTAAATTTGAACAGAAATAATACATTTCCTTATGCCCATAGTACCATAACGTATGGCTAGAATAAATGCCAGTGTTTTTTTTCAGCGAAATTAAAAGTTTGATTGAGGTTAATTAATTAATTAATTAATTAATTAATTGTTTTGTGCTCAATATCAAGTCGTATCCTGCTGTCGAATTTTGTCTGACTTGTTTTTCATTCCTACATACCTGTCTGCATCTCTGTTTTGTCTGACAGCTCAGTACCGCCTGACAAAGCGAGGCTCTCTGGGAGCTGTGACAATGAGCCAGCTGATGAAGAGACAGCTGGAGCATCAGTCCAGTGCACCACAGAATATCAGCACTTGGGATACAGGTTCTTACCCACCCTGTAGAAAAAAACATTTCCAAAACAGTGTTCACATTTTCTTTTGATATAGACAGACTGAGGAAGTCCTACTGCTAAACATTAATGATTTTGTCTCACCAGGTCTCACCAAAACCAGCCTGTTGTCAGCTCCTAGCACAGTCAGCATGTTTGTGTCTGCGCCAGAGGACTTTTGTGATGACCAACCAATGAATATGTCTGACAGGTGAGTTTATTTGATGTGCATTTTTTTGCGTATGGCTATAAAAAAAATTTCATTTATTTTTAATGAATAACTGTTATTATTAAAGAGTATTTTCTATAATATTTCCCCCTTTTCCTGAAACTTCTGTAATGCAGATTACCAGTCTACATTACAGGTCTAACCTAACATTCTGCAATGCATTGATATTGTGTCTGGAATGGGTCATGGGTCTTATACAGTGCTCATTTTGTTTACTTTTTTTTACTCTGATACCAACATCTAATATCATGTGCTAAGGAACTTAAAATATGAAATAAAAAGCTTTCTAGCATAACCAGATGTTTCAAGTCACACCTGATCCCTCAATACTAAGTTAGTCATTCAGTAAGGTATCAGTATCTGTGTTGGTATCATTGATTCCCAAACCACTTGTATTTGTACTTAGTCTAAAAAAAGCATATTATTAGTGCATAACAAACAAAAATGGACATAAAAAGCCACAATGATTATTCAATTATGTTAATTTGTGTGTGTGTGTGTGTGTGTGTGTGTGTGTGTGTGTGTGTGTGTTTGTCTTCGTGTGGAAAGGTGTCGAGACTGTGGTGCTGTTTTAGAAGAGTATGATGAAGAAACCCTGGCTTTGGCTGTAGTCGTTCTCTCAATGTTTACCCACCTGAGTCCAGACCTGGCTGCTCCACTGCTCCTCGACATCATGCAGTCAGTGGGCAGGTAAAGTTCAACAAATCAACACATGGCTCACCCTGCACAGCACATTGTGCACACTGAAACCATCTACAGAAAGCACATAAAATCCACAAAGTGTGAAATTAAAAATGCTAACTGATAAAAACATGGTGCTGGGCTGTGAAATAAATTAACCTCTTCAGTATGTTCTCCAAATGTTTTGTATTATAGGTTGGCATCCAGTGCCAGTTACTCAGGCCAGGCGGAAAGGTAGGTGTTTGTGTATTTGGCTTTGGGTGTATGTGTCTAGGCTTTATGTCTTAAGTGTGTATGTGAATATGCCTGTTTACTCTGCAACTTATATGTGTCTTAACTTATCATTCAAGCATGTTGATCCCTGGTAACGCTGCCGGTGTAGCTAAGCAGTTCCTGCGCTGTGTGCTCCATCAGCTCGCCCCCAATGGCATCCTGCCACAGCTATTTCAGAGCAACATCAAAGGTAACCAAACATCTGCTCATGCTTACTCATAAGCACACTCCTTATGTTCACTTACACACAAAGCAAAAAAACAATGAAAATAAAACTTCGAATATATTTTGATTTTCAGATGGAAGCTTCCTTCGTACACTGGCCACGTCTCTCATTGATTTCAATGAATTGAGCTCTGTGGCAGCATTAAGCCAGCTGCTTGAGGTAGATCCTAAAATTATTGTTCTTTTGTGATTTTGTGAAATCAGGCGTAAGATCAAAGCTCTGAAAAATATGCAACATTTAAAAAGGTTCTTCTCCGAAACCAGTTTGTAAAAATGGGACAAGAAGTCTAAGCCCTTTGCAGTGTATTACTTTAGCAAAAGAGAATTAAAAAAAATACCACTGCACCAGCAGATTTCTAATGTCATACCTATTATTGCTTTGCTGTGTCTACCCCAGCATAAGCTGGCCCATTTCTCGCCAAGAAAATAGTAACTGGGAGAGAAGAGGACAAAATGGCCTATGTCCAACCATATTAGTAATTACGCCAGCATTATTCTACTAATCTATGCTGGCACATGCAGATGTCCAGATGGACACAAATGCACTCTGTAGGAGTTAATTACAACACACTGTAGGTGTTAACACTGGAAATGTTGATGTGTAAGATTTTGACCCAAAGCCATTCTTTATCCTATGAGCTGTTCTGTTAGATTTTAATAGACAATTAAATTTACCCACAAGTCGCCAGCAGATGGCACTATTGTCAAAGAGTCAAATCGTTAATTTTTTATCATCAGCTCCCAGGGAACATTGTGAAAATGGGATTTGCATTATATTTACCTTTGATGTGTAACTTTTCAATTATAGCACAGGAAATGCCTAAATGTGAGTCTCCTCTATAAAATCTAATAAACTTGCACTTGATACTATTCTATTTCTGTCCCTAAATGCAACTGTGCAGTTTGGCTGTTTAATAGTGTACAGTGTCTTATATAACACAAATATTGTTTATATTAACTAAACAATCTTCATAATAATGCGGTGAGATGTACCTTCCTTGTAGGGTTTAAACAATAAGAAGAGTTTGCCTGCAGGGGGCACTATGCTCCACTGCTTGGACAACATTGCCACCTTCATGGAAGCTCTTCCTATGGACTCCCCTAGTAATCTCTGGACAACCATTTGTAACCAATTCCAAACCTTTCTGACCAAAATTCCTGCTGTGCTTCCTCTAAAGGTATTCATTTCTGGACTGTTTGGCTTTTAAAAATGAATTTATATTGTACGACTTTTTTTTATACTCTTAATCTGATTTTTTTTTTTGTTAAGTATCCACTGGACTCCAGTTTGAGAATCATCATCTGCTTACTAAAGATTCCAACTACGAGTGCAACCAGAGTAAGCTCATTTGACCATACACATAATAATGCAAATTACATTTAAAGTGAATGCTGGAGGCTTGAGGTTTATTTAGGGCAAGGCTAAGATGTTTGTATGATTTTTTTTTTTTGCCAGAGTTTGCTGGAGCCTTCCTCTAAGCTGCTGAGTTTTGTAATTCAGTATGGTGTTTTTAGTCTCTCATACCTTGTTGAACTCTGTGGCCTCTGCTACAAAACCTTCAGTAAGGTAAGCATACAATCAATAGGCTAACGGTGCATGGGTTTCTGGGAGTAAAATGGAAATATCAATTATTTGTGGAGTATGTTGTAATGGACAGCTTAGCAGTGTTTATTTTTATATTATATTATATTATATTATATTATATTATATTATATTATATATATTACAACACAATTAATTTATATTTCTATTTTATATATATATATATATATATATATATATATATATATATATATATATATATATATATATATATATATTACACAACTTATTCGCACATTTTTATCTGTTCTAAAAAGACCTTAAATTAATACTTTTCAAATTTTTATTAATTTAATCAACATGGGCATGAACAAATATATAGATGCTTTTTGTGAATTAATGTTTATTTATACTGAAACCACTATAAACATAGAGCATATAGAACATAGACCTGTTTCAAAAACGGTAGACATGCTTTTTAAATAACTTTATAATGTCTATTTAACACATGGAAAAAAGCACATAGAAGAAACACAGGTTCCCATTACTTCTCTTTCTTTGCACTGTTTACATTTTCAGATGACAGGAGAGCTCGTAAAATAATACACTTTGAAATGTTTTAAAGTAATTATGATGTTTTAAATTACATAAATCATCAGGACACCAAACGGAAATTTTGCTATGTTTCCACACGGACGGTTTTAATTGCCGGATGTGTGCATCATGGCGGATTTTGGTGCTTGATTTAAGACTTGGGGCATCAGTAAAACAAATGCTTAGTGAATTTTTTTTTATTTTATATTTTTTATTAAAATTAATGCTGTTAAAATTAATTTGCTTTATATATATATATATATATATATATATATATATATATATATATATATATATATATATATATATATATATATATATATATAGAGAGAGAGAGAGAGAGAGAGAGAGAGAGAGAGAGAGAGAGACACACACACACACACACACACACACACACACACACACACTTCATATCTCTGCTGAGCACACTACCCTTTTTGTCTTTGTGAAATATGGCCTCCTTCTCACAATCTCTTTTCCTACCTACCATTTGAAGAATTCCATCAGTGTCTATTGATTTTCATATTTTAAAAAGCTGGTCTAGAGGAGGATGATATACATCCACTTCAGAGGTGTGCTGTTAGTATCATAAGTAAATCCCTGCAGACTTTATTTTCCTCAGTGTGGGGGATTTTCCCTCAGCATGGATTTCCATAACGTCCCATCCATCAGAGTTGTTTTTAGTGCTCACAGTAATATTGATTTTTCTTAGGCAGGTTCCCTCTCAGTGTCCCACAGTAATTCTTTTTCATTATGTACTTTAATGGATAGTTTTGATATTCTGATTTAAGAAAACAATTTGTATACAACTGAATAATTAGACTGTGCAAAATGCCATCCCAACATGACATCCATAAACATAGCAGAAATAGTTTCATTGCTATAGTTATGTTGTGTGGCAGTGGCAGGCCGTGCATTTGGTACCTGGGCCTTCAGTGAGGACTTCACCTCTTCACCTCTATAATTCACCTCTTAATACCACCACTATCACATCGCTAGCTAGCTTCAGGTTTGGTCGACATCCTCACGATGTCTAGCTTTTCTGGAAAATTAATTTTTAAGTATGTCCGAGACCAATTCAATTTCTCTTCCTGCGTAGGCGTAAAAAGTATAAGAGCACTAAGTCGTACTTGGCTGTAACAGTTTCCCTTTGACTAACCAATCAGAGGATGGAAAAATGCTGACGCTATTTTTGGGCCAGCTAGCTGTGAGGCAACTATGAAGAAACAGACTCATTGATAATATTCTCTATGGTAAAATAGCCAGCAGGACAGACTTTGAAGGATTAGATTGACTTGGCAGCACATAGAGGCTGAAATCTGATTTGACAAAACATCTAACATCCACATACATGTACTGGAAGCAGTGCAGCCAAGAGAAACAATATGAAATTACAAGAATAAACTGTTGGGAATAAATTGATACAATTCCATGGAACAAATATTAGAATTTATGTTCTAAATGTGGGTCAGTGCTTCTGATAGTGTTTAGGCCAGCAGAGAAGGCTTTGCTGGCCCTGACCGCCCACCACTGTTGTGTGGGCTTCTCCTCGTACCCAGAAGGTTTAAATATGCTGACATAGCTTCTTCTGCTGAGAAAAAGTGAGAAGGAGCAGTACAAATGGCTTTTTATCTGGGCTCAGGCTGTATAAGTAGAGCTGGGCTGACTGCCATTTTAATCTGCTGGTCTTCAGCATACAATATGGATTAAGAACATTATACTGCCTGGGACAGCAAGTAAAAGATTATTAAGACATAAGAGACAAATAGTCATATCGGATAAGGAAGCAGAGGCAAGAACTGGGAAATGAAGAGACATAAAAATAGATTTTTTTACATTTTAGTGTACAATTTCTCTTTCTGTACCTTTCTACTGTATTTTTGCAGGAAAGAGATAAGTTCTACATGTCCCGTGTAGTCGTTCTGGAGTTGCTACAGGCACTTAAGTTCAAGTCGCCAATTCCTGACACTAACCTACTACTACTGGTCCAGGTATTTTGTTCTCTACTAGTTAATAAGTTACACTGAGAAGCTGAAATATACTAAATATAATTAACTTTTTTTTTGGTGTAAATAAGTTTGTATGTGTCGACATTGGAACCCGGCTATCTGAGTCTACCATCCTCCAAAAACACATGATCTCATTGTTACCTGTGGTAGGTGGCGTACTTTATATTATTATTTGATGTCCTTTGATTGATACTAATATTTAAGACTTTTATACCTCTATTTTTTCAGTGCACAACAGCTGCCATGGAGTGTTTGAGGCAATACCTAAGTGAGCTGCTGGATTTTATTGCAGACATGCACACTTTGACGAAATTAAAGGTTCAGTATATTTTAACCAGAAGAGATAACTAGACATAAGATTCATTATCTGTTTTGCATAAATTCTGAAATTGTCAATGGTATGAATAAATTTTAATTCTAATTATTGTTGAAACATTATTTTGTAATGGGAAATGCCCAATGTATCCGTCCCCTAGAGTCATATGAAAGCTTGCTGTCAACCACTTCATGAAGATACTTTTGGTGGAAATCTAAAAGTGGGTTTGGCTCAAGTAGCTGCCATGGAAATCAGCAAAGGTAATCACCGGGATAACAAGGCTGTGAGTCGCTATCTGCCATGGCTTTACCATCCACCCTCTGCAATGCAACAGGGGTGAGATCATCATGGTGACCTTCATGCTATTTTTAAAGTTATGTGAGTACATTTGTTTAACAGGTTGACAGAGGTTGTCTTTATCTTTCTTCTTCAGGCCCAAAGAGTTCATCGAGTGTGTTTCACACATTCGGCAGCTTTCCTGGCTCCTGCTGGGCTCTCTTACCCATTGTGCATTGCATCAGGGTTCGACGTCTTGTATGCCCATTCCACTGGATGCTGGCTCTCACATTGCAGACCACCTTATTGTAATCCTTATTGGTTTTCCCGAGCAATCCAAGGTACATCTGTAGATCAGCTCAATCCTAATTTGTTCATCCTTATGCAGCCTTGACCAAGAGAATGAAGCAATGGTATTACTGCTTTTTTTTTTCTTTTCATTAGACATCCGTGCTCCACATGTGCTCCCTCTTCCATGCCTTTATGTTTGCTCAGTTGTGGACTATCTACTGTGAGCAAGCAGCTGCAGCACCAGCTGGGCAGAACCAAAACCAGAACGAGTTCTCCTCAAGCGCTATTCTTACAGGCCTGGAGTTTTGGAGCCGAGTCACACCCAGCATCCTCCAGCTCATGGCACACAACAAAGTAGTAAGATCATTTACATTTCACTGATATCCCCTATGTACACTGTATAAACAAAAGTTTATGGACATGTGACTATAAAATACGCACGTGCTTTCTGAATATCCCATTCCATGTTTAGCCCCCATTTGCTGTTATAATTACCTCCACTCCTCTGGGAAGATGTTCCACTACACTTTGGAGTGTGCTTGTGGAGATTTCTGCTTGGTTAGGTACAAGGGCGTTATTAAAGTCTCGACTAAAAAGCTGATATAAGGTGAAAAAACCTGGGTGCAAAATCTTTCACTTCAACTCATGTTAATGAAACATCTTCATGCTGGAACAGGTTTGGATCTCCTTTTTCAAGTGAAAGAAAAACTTAATTATTACTGCATCCAAAGACATCCTTAAAACTGTTAATGTTTGGAATATGGCAGGAAAAATCAGCTGTCCTGATACTTTTGTCTATATAGTGTATTATTATACCTCATTTTCTTTATTGTCATACACCGCATGTTTATCTTTCTTATGAGCTAATATAGATTTATATTATATTGTGAGAATTAAATTTTTTACAGCAACAAAGATAGTCGGAATCATTACATAAATAATTTATGTATTTGGTTTTTAGAGCACAAAAGAACATTTGTCAAATAAATAACCTGAACAAATTTCTGGCTTTGTAATCTGATTTTGCAAAATAATTTATTTCCAGACATTTAAAAAAGATCTTCTCCAGGAGAGCTGTGCTTGTGATTGCATGATTTGACGCATAATGCTATTATGTAAATTCATCACAACAGCTGTTCTAAGACTGCCTGATTTCTTCGTTTTAGATGGTAGAGATGGTGTGTTTGCATGTCATCAGTCTAATGGAGGCTTTGCAGGAATGTAATTCAACCATTTTTGTAAAAGTAAGTTTGGGATTTTTAAACATCTTTAAATGATCAAATTATTCATGTTGATTAAACAGACCATGAAGGTCAAACGTCTTAAGGCTTCCTTCTCTCATCTCTGATGTTTAACCTGATTCTCTTTTTGCTTTTTGCTTCAGTTAATTCCTATGTGGCTGCCAATGATTCAGTCCAGCCTAAATGTAAGTATTCATCATACAGTGTTATGCCACTACACATAATTCAGACAGCAGCTGTTTTACTGTTAGCCCATTAACTTGGTGTATTTATTCGCAGCACCTATCTGCTGGTCTCCAGCTGCGTCTCCAGGCAATCCAGAACCGAGTGAATAACCAGTGTCTCCAGAGTCCTGCTTCCAGTACTTTTCCCTTTGCCTTGCGCAAATGGCTGCAGTGTACTCAGTTTAAAATGGCTCAAGTGGAGATCCAATCGTCTGAGGCCGCCTCTCAGTTCTATCCCATGTGATGTATAGAAGCTTCTGCAAGACCAGCAACAATCTGTGCCAACTCAAATGTAGTATTTTGCAGCAGTGCTTTTGTATAAATATATATGTTATATGAATAACAGAAATATATTACAGTCACACTTAAAAGGTGTGAACTGTAAACACCATCTTCAAGCTCTTACTGTCTGCATAATTATCATCATCATGCATAAGGGGAGAGACGCTGAATTATAAAGTGCCAGAACAGCAGTTTATGTGATGCATACAGGCGCAGGAGTCTTCCTTCTGTGTGTGTGTGTGTGTGTGTGTGTGTGTGTGTGTGTGTGTGTGTGTGTGTGTGTGCGCAAGGAGGGGGGTGTGTTTCAGTTAAACTTTTTAAATAGTGTGAATGTTGCACAATGTAGAGTACACACCTGTAATATGCATCATCAGAGTATATGTGAAAGGTAATCGTGAGAATGGTGATTGATATTTAGGGCATATATATTCAATTTGTTTATAATATAGTATGTTTATTTCATTAAAAACAAACAAATAAAATCAATATGTTTTTAATTTGTACTCATTTTGTCTGAATTTATACTTTAGAACTTATTGTCATAGTATATAGACTCATAAAAATCTAAACCTCACATAAATATAAACCTCACAAAAATCATTAATCGTCAACTATTGCAGTGCAATACATCTGAGTGATTTCTTTATAGTTTCTGTAAATTTTTTTGGCTTAGAAATAGACTCCACTACCAAAATGAAAGCTGTATTTGACTCTGCGTCACGGCTTCGGATTTCTAACTTCCAACCAGGAAAAGCAAAATAAGTCCCCCTCAACTTGAAATTCCTACCCAACAACTACAGCAAATCTTCTTAACTATGAGATTTTCCACTTTGTTACAGTGATATCAAATCAACATGGCGAGACACAGCATTAGAAGTACAAAAAAGGAGCACTTCTTTGAGTTATGTAGTATTCTGCATATGTGCTTTAGATCTATAAAGACACAACATATTCACTTATTATATTTATAACATTGATTATACAGACCATTGTTTGAGGGGAAATTTGTATGACACAAACAGAAAGTGTACTTAGTTTTTTTTCATTTGTATAACAGCCAATATACAGAACTTTTACAATATTACTGATCGTTCATAACAATATACACACTGAGTGAATAAATAAATGTGAATATCTTATTACAGTGGTGATGAAACATACTGCCCATTTCAAATGTATGTGTTGGAAGTAGGAAAAACAGGCATCTAGATCTAAGCACTTTGTCAAGGGTCAAATTGTGTTGACTAGATGACTGGATCAGAGCATCTCTATGACAGGTTTAGTAGGGTGAATCTCTCACTGGTGCATGTGGGAAGCTTAAATGTGCTGAGCAAAGAAGTCCAATCTATGTAGGACCAATCCCACAACTTACAGATACCAGAGCACATTCAGAGATGTTGCTGAGTCTATGACTTGGTGGGCCAGAGCTGTTTTGGCAAAACAAGTGGTTATTAGTCAAGTGGTTCTATTGTTCTAATGGCTGTTTGATGTATATCTCAAACTGCTATTCAAAAAAGATCGAATACACATCTGTTAATAAAGGACAGCAAAATGCCATATTGCATGCTGATCTAATTAGCCATGTGGACCAGTACCACCTGCCTTCTGTTCATGTTCTAACATCAGGTCTATCTATATCAGTACAAATCAATCAGACCACAAACCAGGCCCAGGCAGCTGTGTAACTCAATAAAGTGTTCCAAACAGACAATGGAGATAAACAAGTCAGCTGAAGCTGGAGAGTAGTGTTTTCACTCATTAATCTGCCATGCGTTTTTTGGAAAGATAATTACATCTGCTCAAAGTGATTCTGTGCAGGTCCCATTAAGTTACACATTAGCAGCATTCCCCCATTTTTCATCCAAAATTTTTGTGTAATTTATTTTTTAGCTTTGGATTTGCCTATAAGCAGTCACACTTTTATTATGTGGCCTTCATTACACAATAACATTGGCATAAATACGATTAAAATAATGATCTCTTTAAAAGTATCTCTAATATTCAGAATTGTATTGATACTGTGTTACAAACGTTCTCACTCACATAAGCACACAGCATCTCTGGTGATTTGCCCTGCCCTCAAGGAAATCAGAGGGTTAGGCACGCTTCCCATCAACCTCTAAACCCCGCTCATCAAAGAGACCCTGTGTGTGTGTGTGTGTGTGTGTGTGTGTGTGTGTGTGTGTGTGTGTAATCAACTCCCCATGCTCAGATGCAGCATATGCCAGACGCCTGCCATGGTCGTTTGAACTCAGAGCCCTTTCAAATATCCCACTCATTAAGAGCTGCTTATATAATCATTCTCACAGATACTGGCTCTGCTCCTGCCTGATCCTGCCTTGCCTCCAAAGTCTGAACCATATGTGTGGATAGCTAAGATGATGAGCGGCCAGCTGGAGGTCAGTAATTAAAGATGGCCAGAAGATTTTGAGAACCCTCAGAAAAATATCTGAGTGTCTTGGGTTTGATGAAGGTCACTTTCACCTTGCAACACTGTCTGATTTTGTCCAGTTTCTGTGCTTGAGACTGAACACGTCACAGCACATTTTACCATTTAAGTATCAATTCTAACATGCCAACATAACATTGACATTTTAAATGAACGTTTACTGCATGCTATAATTGCAACCTAGCCTTAAAAAAAAAGGAAAACAACACTGATTGTCCAGTGTACTGAACATGATTTTAAAGTATAACGCAATCAATATTTTGACATCCTGATCCAGATTATTCAACATGACTCTACCAGCACTGGATAATATATGTGGGAAATGTGTGTATTGTCTAACAGTATTGAATTGACATACTGTACACTCTCAAACAACAATCTCAAATATGTTACAAATGTATTTTCTTCACTGTCAAAAAAAGAAAAAATATAAATCAAAATATATAGTTATGAGTTTCTTATATATACACAAAAATAAAAGTGCCAAACTGTTTTCCTTGGGATTAGAGTGGTACTCTACCTTTTGTATGATTTGTACATTTAGTGTAAAGATATATAAAATATGTACCCTTGATGGTAGCACCTCAGGGACAAAGAAGAGTATAGTTTGATACCCTTATTTCTGAGAATGTAACACACTGGTCAACTACAGTATGTGTGGCTTTCACTAAGACTACAGCTCTCAGTAATCATTTTTTTGTTGTTATTTTACAATGCAGGAAAAAACAATTATTTTGCTTATTCAAGTATATGAGGTAAAAGAATTACCAATTACCCTGATAGACTAGGGACTAAGTATCCTGTGCTCTTACTGCTGGATTTGATGCCTGGGCAGAGAACCAACCCAGCCCCTGGGGGTTACACAAACCAATGCACTCTCAGTGCTCATCCCAAGCCTGAATAAAATAACAGGATTGATCAGGAAAGGGTTCTTGTGTAAAGCCCTGTGCCAAATCCAATATGTGGACCAGTGAAGTGATGTGGAGTGACATAACGGGAGTGACTGAAGGATGATTGTTTTATAAGCAAATAATTTCTCTGCTGTCATGTATTTTACTCAGTCATATTTATTCATTTATTCAATCATGTATTTATAATAACTTTATCCTTGTCAGAGTCACAGTGGATCTAGATCTCATCAATGGAATATAGGGTGCAGGATGGAAACATTATTCCTTGATAATTCCGTTTAATTAAAGCACATCACACTTTCACACTTTCACACTTTCACACACACACACACACACACTCACACACACACACACGCGCGCGCTGCATTCGGGCGATTTAGGGTCTCAAATGAATATTTCAGACAAGTTTTAAGACATTGGGCGGGAATTGGAGAACCTGAAGGAAACTCCATGCAGGTAGTAACCGGGCTGCAGGATTAAACCAAGCGCCTCAGGACATAGCACAGGGCACAGCCATGCATTACGCAACCCTTGAATCAGATGCAGTCACTTTTAAACAATGAGACTGTGTGCCATCTAACAAGTAAATCATTTAGATAAACATGTCAGCTAAATGTGAAAATTCTAAATGTCATAATTAACCCCAAGTCAAAATGTAAGCATTATGCAATAAATCATGATTAAATAAAAGTGAAAAATAAACATAATGGGGAACATAGGCTTATCTCTGATACTATGTAGATTAACATTAGTAAATGGCTGCCATTGCTTTTAATGGCTTTGATGACTAATAATCATAAAAATAAATACATACATAAAAAAATCTCATAATCCTGAGAATGAAGACATTTAGTTATTTGGCCATAGTATGTCATTTGAGACAGCAACTCATCACAACTGCTATTAGCATACTTGGATCAAACAACATATATCTATACATTATATAGATGACACATA
Source organism: Silurus meridionalis (assembly GCF_014805685.1). NCBI lineage: Eukaryota > Metazoa > Chordata > Actinopteri > Siluriformes > Siluridae > Silurus > Silurus meridionalis. The sequence continues at coordinate 19,138,712 of NC_060891.1, read as the reverse complement.
ACTGCATTATTAACTGAACTATCTGTTTGCATGGTTTTATTTCTACTATGTATAAACATATTTAGTCACTCTAGATGAGTGAATAACAGTCCAGGAAATACAGTATGTTGACATCACTGTTTACATTCATGCATCATTCCCTCTCAATTGTACATATAATACATTATATATATATATATATATATATATATATATATATATATATATATATATATATATATATATATATATATATATATATATATATATATATATATATATATATATATATATATATATATATATATATATATATATATATATATATATTTTATATATATATATATATATATATATATATATATATATATATATATATATATATATACTGTATATAATAGCTGTTTGATTTTCTAGAACACAGTGCAAATGAAAACAACCATTACAATTGTATTTTAGATAGACATAGAGACATCACTCAGACACAGAACATGATGTTCAAACCACTGAAACAAACCATTTGCAAAACATATACCCAGATTTGACCTTCTATTGTAATGTATTTTTTATTAATATTTAGCATGATACCCATTATAATGTCTTCAGTATTACATTAGTTCTTTATCTTTCTTATAGTGGCATACATGACCTTATGCTCACTTGAAATACTGACATCCTTCTGCAATTATTCATCAGTGAAGTGCTGATGTTCATCAGACATCTCAGAAGACTTGTTTGGAAGGGCCCTTATCTGGTGGATTGTGAAGGGAACAATTATCTTGATTGTCCACTCTTCTTGTAATCACTAGTATTTTGCACAGACAAGGGATTGTTTAGAATGCTAGCCCTAAGAAGGATACAAGACAGGCATTAGTAGTCTCAATGCAAATATAATACCATGCTATACCACAGAAATAATGCAGAACACCAGGAAAGACCTCCAGGGTTCGTCCTAGAATGATGATGTAACATGTTGTGTAAGTATCTGTGCATAGGCTCGTCTCAATGTTATATCATGTTTAACATTTATAAATACAGCAACAATATGAAGCCACAGCCTTGACTGTGCAATGCAACCGATCTTCTGAACATATTATAGATTCAGTTAAAAATTTTTACAGTGAGGATTTCAGTTGGATGTGCACAATATACCATGCAAACTCATTTGTTCATATTCTCTTAGACACAGCTGAACAACACAGCCATGTCCCTTTTTTTTAACATCTCCTCATCAGAAGACATGCACTGTTCCATAGCAATGTTGACAAAATAAATGTCATAATTTATTAAATAAATAGAAACCGCTATGCTTAGAAATTAGATTAAAGACCAGTGTGTCAAATGTAAAATAAAGCATCTGGTATTATATATTATATATTGATATATTGCCATTGAAATAAGAATTCATGCAAATATATGTGTCATTGTCTCTATGCCACAGTTTACCAGTTGTGCATTGGAGTGGATCTCTGAGAAAGCAGAGCAGTAGTGTAACAGACCTGGCTGCAGTCTTCCAGCAAATTAACCTTCTCCATTCTCTGCTCAGTCTTTGGAGGTACACTATAGTTAGCACTTCTGCTGCACATTGGGTCAGTAAGTGCTAAGAATGCAGCAATGCAGAGACATCATTAGCTCTTTATATGAGTATCTGTTTTACACTACAACACTATTAGTGGTCTTTTTCTTGCGGCAGCTCATGCCATATTCTCCACGACTGGTGCCATTCTCCTCTTTTTTAAGAGGTTTCCTGCAAAAAATAAAAAAAAAAGGTGCTGAAACATTTTCTGATCTACATATATTTGCCACAAACACATATGCACACAGACACGAACAAACAAATGATAGACAAAAACACAATCAGGTTGGTACAACAATTTTATTCTAGCACAATAACGAAATGAACAATCTTAAAGTCCTCCTACAGTCTCTCTAGCTCTCTAACATGAACAAGGAATGGAGTTTGCTACGCCCACATGATGCTGGATGTCTCTTGGTCTGTGTAAGCATTATTACTCAACATGGACTATTCATCCATTCCTTCATCTCCCTTTCATTACCTCAGTGGTTATTATATTTCTCCACTGCACTATGCCTTATACGCCAGCATTCATATTTTGCGTTACATAACACAGAATTGCAATGAATACAGTTAGTGCAGGCATTGTTTCTTATACTACTATACAGTATGCTCTACTGATGCTAAGATGCCTAAAGCTACATAAGAACATCAAGGTTTAAAGAAAAAAAAATCCAGTCTAAACCTGAATTCTATATGTTGTGTGATTGTGTACAGAAAAATGCTTCTGAAGGACAGCTGTCTCCAACAACATGCTGAACTAATGCCATTGTTCAAAACATCACTGCTTGAAGCTTTATCATTCAAGATTAATACATTCAACCCAATGAATATTCATAGATATTATTATTCATAAATTCAAATCAAATCAAATCAATATTATGGATGGATCGATATGTTTTTGGACATCAACTGAAACGCTGACTTGTTAAATAATTTCTGCAAACTTATCACAAAAGATCATTATGGTGATTTACAATTTTGTTGATTGTTTAACTAAATGTTAAACTCTGTTTATACTAAGGTCAAATGTCCATTTGGGCATCTAATGAGCCTTGTACCACCCAGGCTCCTCAATAATAGATGCCATTAGTTGACAGATGACATGTCGTGACATAAGACTTAATATTTCATACGAAAGCTGTTTAAGTGCAGTTCACATCCGTGTTTTCATGTTTAGAGGAGAACTTTGATACCAGTACAAATGCTGGTGGGTGGATTAATCTTCAAAAACATTCAAATAAATGTTGTTTTATTGTTCTTTTTATTATATGCACCTTTCAAAATTTAAAGTTGTTGTTTTTGTGTTTAAGGTCATAAGCTTGTTTATGACATCTTACTTGAATTTTACACGTTTATGTATCTCCAGTGTTTGCATGTGTATGTGAATTTGATAGCAGCTGAACCCGTAATTTATAAAGCCTTGTCAGGATTTAATTCATGGGGGTGTAAAGACAATTTCTGAACATTGTCAGTGACTGATGATTTGCTCAAGAAACATACATGGCTTACAGTCTTAGTCAGCAGAAATTTCCAAAGCAGGGTCTCTTCTGACAGTAGCATTTGAGAGGATTGGCCCTCAGCCAGGTCAGATTTATTAGGAAATTCAGTGGCTGTAGAGACTATAACACTTTCTTTGAGTCTGAATGAATTTCATCTTTCTTCTATCCCTTTTTATTGCCCTATTTGTCTTCCAGCATTCTGGCCTTACTCCCTCCCCCTGAGAATAATATTTTGAAATTAACTGGAAAACCATTCCAATTTAAAAGTATTTATGCACTTACGTGCTTTTGTCTTCTTGAGCTTTGTTTGTAGTAGAAAACTTATCAAAAATGTGTGACTTTGTGCTAATAACAAAGGTATAGCAAGTCAACAAAGCACAGACTCACCATCTTTCTCTAATTTTAGTTCATATTGTACTTTCGATCCCATTTTAACCTTTATTGTGTGCATCTAATGAAATAGTTCGCTTTCCTACCCTGTACCTGTCATATGCTTTACCCCAGCCTGTTACCAGATTGGATGTGAAGTGTTTTCTGTTATTGGAAATGGGATTGCTGTCAGATCAGACTGAGACCAGCACCATCAATCTTCTGCAGCTTATTTATTTTTCAACCCGATAGAGAGAAGAAGGCAAACAGGCTTAAAATTGTGAAATGGACTTCATCTGAAGCAAGAACAAAGAGTTAAGGACCAAATTTCAGCTTCTCAGTGTATTGAAACTGTAATGAACATAACTGACATGTTAAATGTAAAAATATTGGCCAGTATTTAGTTGGCCTAATGTAGTATTATGCTGTTTATATTATTACTTTTATAATAACTAGTATAACTTGTTATTATAATATTTGTAATAGAAAATAACGATAAATGCAAAAATGCAACAAATAAAACGGTAAATATATCAAAGATTTTTTGTATTTGTTTCAGATTTTTTTGTAGGTCTAGCTACCAACCTATCTCTCTCTCTCTCTCTCTCTCTCTCTCTGTCTTTGTTAGTTTTGTTACACTTTAGTTTTCCCTGTAGATTTTCAACCACAAATGCTATTGATAATTTGATTGGCATGTTCTTTGGTAGGTGTTTTCATCTCATCAAATAAAGCCTGAATACAACACTGAAGTTAAATTTACAGATGATAAAATTGGATTAAATTCAATACAATACAATTGGATAAAGCTATCTTGTGTGCCTTATCAACTCAAAGCTAAGTTTACAAGGCCAAGGATAGACTTGTGCACCTACCACAAAAAGGAAGCCAATGATTTCACCACATCCACCAAGCCAGGGAGCAAATTGGCCATGCTCTCTAAATGAGAGGGATTGCATACATTCTCTGCTCTGTCAATCAAGCAACTCTATCCAATCATGAGCATCTGTGACTGCATGTTTTTGGAGGAAAGCCGATGATGCTTTTCTCAGAGTTATTTTGCTGGGCTATGATGCAGCATGGACAGCAGTTGGGGTTGGCAGGATTTATATGTCTGTAGTATTGGCTGGCTGGTAGTTGGGAATTGGCAGCCAAACAAATTTGGGAAAAGATGCAGTAGGGGGTTTGTAAAAAAGTGAACTTGAAAGTTATACATAACTGAGTCAAAGTTTTTATTGTGGTTATGTTGCTCTCTTGTATTTATTGTGGTTATGTTGCTAACAGTTCTCTATGTTTATTTATTTTGTACGTAGCTGTGTAATAAGTAAGAGCCAGCTTTCTGCTTCATGCCATGATTGAATGTCCTTTTGTGGATATAGTTAATTAATAATAATAATAATAATAATAATAATAATAATAATAATAATAATAATAATTGTATACTTGTGAGTGCAATACTGTATTTTTGTTCTTTTTTTTTTGCACAGACTTTTTAGTAATACACCTGCAACAAAAAATGTTGGCCATATTAATTATTGTTTGCATTCACTATTATAGCAGCCATGTCTCTGGAAAAGGAGTACAGTGTTAAACTGAAGATGCCCCTGGGCTACAGTAGGCTGGAGAATTGCCATGATGAATTTCAAGGCCAGCCACACATTATTTCTGCTACTTGCATTTGTCCCTGCTTTTCTCAGAAAGCAGGGAACATGTCCTTGATGAAAATGTTCATGATAAAAACCTTGTGTTTTCCATTTCACATGCTGATAAGGTAATTTTCTTTTGTCACCTTAATGGATTAATTTTTCACCTCTGTGTGGGTAATAAATAGATTTTTAACATGATTAAAAACAGTGTTACGAGTCCAGAATCTGATTCTTTTCTGGCTGGTTATTCTATGTGATATCAGTAAAAATGTTAAATTATTATTTATCAGAAAGCTGTTGCATTGAGATAATTGACTGGGCAGCTGTTAATGAGCTAATGCCCATAGATCATAACATATCTTGTGTAGCAGCCATAAAGGAAGTGGAAATGTTTCCCTGTTGTTAGCCATCAGTATCTAGGCATGCACTGGCAAAAGCACTTTATGGATCTATATGTAATCAACCCCTGATAATTCGCAGTTCGGAGCTCGCAGCTCGGAAAATTTGCAGGTTCTCAGCAAGTTGCAGATTTTCTTAAAATTCGCGGGAATCCGCAGCGGGACCGAATGTTCAGGAACGTTAGGAATAACATTTTAAACTATGTATTCAATAACAAAATCCATATGTAATGTGTTTAAAACACATTATTGTATTAAGGTGACATAATGTCTAGATAAATCCACTAAGGTACCATAGGGGCTGCGGGGGTGCATCCAAAATTCGCAGTCTTAAATCGTAATGTTCCGGGGGACCACTGTAAAGTTTAGTTTTATACATACTATATATATATATATATATATATATATATATATATATATATATATATATATATATATATATATATTTTTTTTAGGTCAATACAGTAATAGGAGATAAATCTACAGAGTCAAGTTCATCCGAATTTCACTGAAATAAATACATTTCTCTAAGATGGTTAAATAGCCAACAAACTAGATAACAGAGAGCAGACAGACAGAAAGTGGGTTCTACTGCAGCTAAATCAAATGCACTATATAGAGTTGCTAAATAATCAACCATTAACTATTAAGGTTACTGTTATAAATTCACTGAGTGGCAGTAGCAGTAGATGATTTAAATGGATGTAAGACATTTAAAGCATATTAAATTACCCCAATAAAAACTACACATTTAATAACAGCTAGTTACAATGACAGATGTTAAATATTTTCCACACTGAATGTACCGACATTACATTTAAAAAAAACAATGAATGAAGTAAATACCGTTTAATGGACTTGTAGCAGAGGAGAAGAATTAAAAGTAGAAAGAAAGCCGATGTGCATCCTACTGTCACAACCAAAATGAAGTCCATCCACCATGGCCTTAGCAGAGGAACTGGAGGCTCAGCCACTGAAATCACAACAAAGTGGTGGATGATACAAGAATGAAATTCTAAAAAAATTTAGCCATTCTTACCAAGAAAATTCAATCATAATAAAAACTGCCCCGTGTGTACATATTCCTTTTTTCCTGTACACACAAGATCATATTTCCACATGCATTCTATTTCAGATATAAGTAATGGATCACTATCTTTATTTACACCCCACTGAAGAGCAGAACATTCTACACAGCTAGCATGAAATACAGTTTTCCTCATGATCATTTAGAAAGAACGATCATTTTGCTAGATGCTTTAGGCTTTATCGTGTGTGTCCTGAGGTGCTTTTCAACTCACTACAGTTGTGTAGAGTGGTCATTCATGGCAGCTTCAACCAGCCTCACTATTCTCTGCTGATTTCTCTCACAAAAAATAAAAAATAAAAAAGGCTTTTCCATGAAATCTCAAGAGATCAGCCATGTCTGGCACCATCAACAATGGCATGGTCAAATTAACTGAGAACACATTTTCCTTATTCTGATTTTATCTGAAGCTCTTGACATCTTGCTGGTGCCACATGATTGGCTAACTACACAAATAAGTAAGTGTGCAGGTGTTTTCATTAAAGTGAAAAAAGTGACAATATTTCGAAGGTATAAGATTTAAGACACTATCTTTTAGTGCATGAATTAGGAAGGTTCATAATTTAAAAGGATTTCCATATTACCTGAACCAGAAATGACTAAGAGTAATATGATACTGCATTACTAGTGTAATGTGTAAATGGAAAGTGTAAATGATTGCTCCTTTGCACTTTACAACTTTTACAAATACACACTCAGTTTGCAGTTTGTTTAACCTTCAGTCCTGAATGTAAAAGTAGAAAAAAGTATATTCGTTTTTAAAATGGCCCAATTCTTCTGTATAAAATTTGACTGCACTGTTGGCTTAATTCGTTTTCTCCCTGGCTGTATTAAAACACTAATATAATTAACTCATCTGAGTTTTAATCTGAGGCTCCTCCAGGGAAAGCTGACTAGAGTGCCTGGCAGAACAGCATGCACACATCTCACAAGCTGCTTCAGGCATATGGGGAACTCCCTAAGGGTAACCAGGACGTGATTATTCCGCTGTTTGTACGATCACTGCACAAGAGCAAAAACTTTCATATCTGCAGTAGAAGCAATACTCTCCAAATCATGGTCTGTCACAGCCAGAGTTCTTAGTGAAGCAAACTCTATAAACCTTTAAACAAGGTTCTCTATTAGTTTCCTGAAACAGTGTTTGTTGACAATTCGTTCAACTCAAACAGCATTCCTGCACTATTCATTTAATTCATTGACGACATGGCACCATAAAATACACACAAAAATAAGATACATTAGAATAGAATAGATTACAGCACAGTTGGCATTAAATCACTACTAATTAAAATTCTTAGTTATAATTTGTGTGGCAACCAAAAAATTCATACCAAAGCAGATTTGGTTACATGTTCCTACCTGTTGTTATAAGTAGCCGAGGAGGGGGTGGAGGTGGTGGTGGAGGAGGTAGAGGTGGATAGTATCTGCAGTGGCACAGTGACTGGCACTGCTCACCTCGTCTTTGAGATCCAAGCTGTGAGCATGACCTCTGAAGCTCAGCCTAAGTGGCAAAGACAACGGTGAAGGAGACTGTGTGGGTGGCAGTAGGAGAAAATGGATGAGAGCAAAATGAAGAGAGATATATGCCTCCACAAACCATGCACATACTACATGATAAGTTGTGTGGGCTGAAAGGCACGCAGAGTAGATCTACTATCAGAGTGAAAATGCCTGTATGACTGTGACCTAACGTTTTCACAGCTGATAATATGTTGAAGCATGACAGCTGACAGATTGATAAATACAGTAGATGTGTAGACTGATGATCATTTATTTTCACACATTTGATTAGGTCCCCCGAGGTGAAATAGAACCGAAAGTGCTTTGCTTACAGTAGAATTTAACATAGTGCATATTCAGCACTGTGAAGTGCTTTGTAAAAGAACCTCCTACCCATAAAGTGGGATTTTTTTATGCTTTCAGGAGTGCTAGTGGGAGGCCTTTGGGATATGAGGAGAATACATTACACTTGACCCATCTGTAGCCTGCAGGATCTCACTAGCATCTGTGTGGGCATTTGTGTAAAGGCTCAAAATATGTTCACAAATATTAGGACTTTTAAAACTATATGACCGTTCATGTTTTCCACAGTTTAAAAAGCAGTCATTATGTTCTTTAAAAACACATTTTTCTTATCACATTTTCTCCCATATATTAATATGAACCAGACACTAGAAACAGAGACTGGATTCATATTGAATATATGAAATGCATATTAGAGAGAATGGCCATTTCATTTTTCTCTAAGGATGCCACATGCCAGGTCAGGATTTAACTCTACATCTCCAGTCCTGTAACTCTACTTCACTGCACAGTTTGAGAAATTGCCTGTTCAGGTGGGTCCTGAATTGGAACAACTTGAACCAGGACAGGTTTGAGAAAACCCTAATACAATAAAGTCTACTCTGCACAGTAAGGCAAAACCTTCTAGCTTCTCAGAATTTAGACAAACCCCACTACAAAAAGGACCCTGAACACCAAACCAGACTTTGCAGAGTGGACGACGCGCAAAACTCCATGTGATGGTCAACAATCATCTTAGAAACCAACCTACCTGGCATAAAAGAAGAAACGACGAGAAAAAGCAGTGGCCTAACAGAAATGGCCGAAGCCTTGATGTGAAAGGTGTTCTGTCTTGACTATGCATCCCTCCTTCGTAAACAGATCGGCGTGTGAGCAGGCGAAAGGGCGCATAGAATTGGAGCTGGATCAACCTTACAGGATCCAAAGGACACCTGAGCACTTCACACCAACGGCAGCCACACGAATGCAGGATTCAAGATAGATAGGCATAATACTTTTTTTTCTTCTTTCAATTTACCAAGGTCTTCCACGGAAACTTTCCCGAGTTCCCGAACGTCAATCATCGTACCCATGCAAGTCGCAGGTTCATCGCTGCTTCGTGTGCGTCTGCTTCCTGGTCGAAGCGCGTGCAGCTCCACAGCATCTTCTCGCTTGTGTAGTGTGAGAAAACGTGCATGAGGCAGGCGAGTCGAGTGGTCACACGAACTAGGTGGATGTATTCCTCCCCGTGTAATCCGCACGAGCTACGCATTGGTCTTTTCGGAATCACGTTTCATGTCCGAAATCCTGAAATATGCAATTCCGAGTGGAGTGTTTTGATGCCAGGCGAAAATAAGTTGGAAATCAGAAAGACGCAAAGTTTATGAGGCGCGGCTTGTGCGCTCGAGAGCCTGTTTGATCACACACACACACACACACACACACACCAGGAAAGGATGTGGTTGCACAAACATCCAGGCAGAGCAAGCAAGGAGGAAAAATACTTTCCAACTGTATTTGACTATTATGGCATTTCCCATTTAATATCTGACATTCATAGTTTTTCATAATTATCATTCACCAAAAACAACTTAATATTATCTTATATTATATATTACATACTATATGCTACAGGTGCAATGCTATTAATGTTTATCTGGTTTACAATACAAAATCAGTAACAACATCCCCAGAGTGGATAGAGTTAATAATAACATTCTGTTAATAATAAAGAGTTTTGTTTAAAAACAGAGAAAATAACTGTGTGAACCTCCAGGATACTGTACATCCAGTTGTTCTGCCTTCCTTTTCTGTCAATTCAGAAAGGTCACTTACACTAATATTCATGTTCCCTAGTCACTGTTCCTGATGTAATCATTGTTCAAAACCTGACTTTTTTAATAGTAACAAGGTTTAGGATTGGTGTATATGAGCAGGGGATCAACAGATTTTGTTCAGTTCCAGCCTTCCGGGGTTAAATCTATGTGCGCTATACATAGCTGAGTTTCAGAGATCCACTGTGGTGTTTGCTTACTCATCTATAGGAATTTACTATAGGGATTATACAGTCAACTGAGTAACACTGATAATAAGCGTGCATTAGGCTATCCAGTGTAAACAAGAGGTTCTTCCCACCATGAACTCTGTAACTCATGGACACATGAGGACTTCTTAGGAGATTAAACATGTCAGATTTGTTATATGTATATATTAGTACTTGATCTGCAGCAGTCACTTAAAGGAAGGATGTGACGAAAGGAGAACTAGTCAGAGAACCAGGTTCTTGTTCAGTATATTAAAATCAGTCATTCCATTTTGATGTTTTACAACATCAGCAACAAGATCTTTTGCAAATAAATACACCTAAGATATAACTTTTCCATTCCAAAAACACTCCTTATCTCTTGGGTCCATTATGTTCCACATATTCATCATTCAGAGCTCATTCATATTTTTATGAGTATACTTTTGAATTCTTTGCCTTCAATCCATTATCACCCTTCTGATGCTTGTGGATAATGCTAATGGAGAACGACAAGCTATCTGACTGGTTATTAACTGTTACTGAGTATTAACGGGCGTTTTGCAGTGTGTGGTCAGATATGAGCAGTGCTAATGCATATTAGAATTCTTTTATCAGTGACTCATCTTCTAATTTGAGCAATTATAATGAGTTTTGATAAAGATCACACTTTATTTTATTGTACATCATTGTCATTAATCAGGAGGGAATCCTACCTGCATTGTGTTGTAGATATGAATTCTTCTGAAAATATAAAATGCAGACATCTGGAAATCTTTGCCATTTGCCTCATTTACACAGTGCCTTATATAAAAAGAACACATGTGCCACAAGAGTATTACAAACTCCCAGAATGGCAAAATGTCATTTACTGCCCTTTAAATATCATTTTAAGGGCAAAATTCATGAGGCGTGCTTTTTTTTTGGACAAATCGTGGCTAGATTATTTTACAAAGCATTTTCGTTGTTGCAGCATAGTGAGCTGTACTTGCATTTTTCATGTGTCGATTCAACAGAATTGCCACATATAAGAACCATTATAAAAGAGAGATGTGCTTCAGCTCACATTGCACTGCTGCGAGGCATATTCCTATTCTATAACCAGCTTGCGTGTTTTGAGACACGCTGGCTTCTGTTCAGTACAGGGGGCTCCAGCTGCTCCACACCATATGCCATTCTCCACTCTTCCCCTTCACCTTCTAGACAGACAAATCACACATCTAAAATACTGAAATGCCAAAACACAGACCGACTTTGTACAATGATATAAAGTAGACTGCATTTGGACCAATGTTAATAATCAATTCGCTTTAATTAATTAGAATTAATTTTGTAGAGAGAAAAAACATAATGGACATGAAATAACATAAAATGTCCACTGGTTTACTATGAGCCCTAGATATCATCTACTATACTACTATGACTTTGAATTGAAAGAGCTATTGAATTGTATAGCTTTATTTTACCACTTTGGGCCCTGCACAAACTTATTACAAATATTAGTGCTCTCACCCTTTTAATGTAACTGATTTAACCTAAATGCAACAGCAATGCAGAAATGTTTACTGTCGAATAGCAGCTCCAGGTGGCAAGTGGCTTTTTAGTCAGTGTTTAAAATGTGCAAGGAGAATAACAGAGCTGCAAGGCCTTTATGTTATTAGTGATAAAGAGCAAGGTAGACCTGACATTTAGAACTCCTAGCCTTGCATCAGCCTAATCTTATTTTGCCCTAGAGGATGGACCCAATAAAAGCTATGCAGAGGTCTGCCAGGTATCATGCGCAACTAGAGGTCTCCGAAAATACTATTAGTGTTGGAGGAGCTATGTGTCAGCCTTCCCACTCTCATGCAAGCACTCATATCAGGCAGTCAAAGAACAGAGATCTAGATCTTAGCAGTAAAAGAAAAACAAATACAAATATTTGTATACTTTTTACTAGTGTGATCAATTTTACCTAAAGTCATGAACAAATAACAAATAATAATAGTAATCATAATAATAATAAAATGTATCATAATTATCATAATTAACATAACAACCATTAACATATACATTTTCTAGGAGATTTAGTCTGTGTTGTTCTGAAAAGTATAAAGCATATGGAATAAAATTTCACAGAAATGCTTTATGTTCTCGTGTTGTATTGAAGAATAAGTATATTTATTATTTTATTGTTGCCAAAGCAATGCTGGCCTCTAGTGGGAGATATTGGTAACACGGTCCTTTAAGAAAGCATTCATCAAAATGTATGCATCCTATTAGCATTTATTTTTGTTTCGAAGAACCTGTTTCATTAACCTACAACTGATGCTAATTATCTATTTTCAGATGCTGAATTTTACAATAAAGATATCAGGAATCATATTGTGCAATGCCGCAAATGTAAATATTGGCAGAAGATATCAATATAGACGTCTTATGCTGACTTTAAAAGAAGTCGTGACGACGCATTAAAAAAAATTTAATTCACTGTAGCTATTGAGGTAAAGTGTCTTGTATATTTACTCAACCCCTTGACTTTCATTCACTAATTTACAACCTGCAATAAACTTTGTCAGAATGTTTAAAATTTGGTTAAACTATCCAACGACCCAAATTTAAGAAAGATTTCTTGGCTGCATCAGTATTCAGTCCCCCTGAGTCATTACTTGGTAGAATCACTTTGGGTGCAATTACATCTCCAAATCTAGAATATTTTGCTGACTTTGCTTGATTGTGATATTTTTGACCATTCAAAATATTAAGCTGTGTGACAAGATAAATGTTTTCCTTTTTTTTTATGTATTCCAAGTCTCCAAACTAGCATTTGGTAAGCATGAACTTGCCACTTCTTTTTGCCACTCTTTTATAAAGCTTAACTTTGTGTTTGTAGATAAGGCTTGCAGTACTTAATTCTTGTTAGAGAGGTCTATAGGTCTTTAATTAGGTCTATTGTGGACAGCATCTATAGAATAAATAAATAAACAATGAATGAATACATACATAAATACATCCATATGTACACTTGAAGCATTATCTGTAGCATATATGAAATCCACTTTTACATTCATACACATTCACACCACGAGTTAAAAATGAATCAATCATCTGTCCTATAGACCACCCATTCATCTTTCTCAGGCAATCAGAGCAACTAGGAGAGGGTAATAGCCCATCTTCCCATCTCACTTTCTCCTTTTGGCCCTTTTCTTTGTCACTTCAAAAGAGCAGGAATGAACCATACAGCCTTGAGAGAAGTGTGCTATTGTTTAATTGGCCTTTTGAAATGGTGAGAACAAAAAACAACAACAAAAAAGAAAATGGTATTGCAGTCATGTGAAAGAGCTGGAGTGCTGCTGATGCTGGCACATGACTTGAAAAGTTGCCTCTCTCTCTCTCTCTCTCTCTCTCTCTCTCTCTCTCTATATATATATATATATATATATATATATATATATATATATACACACACACACACACACACACACACACACACACACACACACACACACACTAATGATATACATGTGTGATGCTTTGTGCTGTAAGGACCACCATGTGAAGATTTTGGCCCATGCTTTGAAGAGTGCTGTCCAGACAGCTGCTTCCTCACAGCACTAACAGGCCTCTGTAGAAAGAGGTGGATAGGTAGTCTTCTCTCTTTTCCCCCCTTTCTCAATGTGGGACGGAGCTCAATTAGCATTTCACAAGTCCCTTTTTCCTCTTTTTTGCCGCGACCTTCCCCGCGGAGTCCGTGCTTTTTTTCCCCCCTTACGCGCGCGGGGATTGTCCTGTTTGCGGCCCTCGGTGCGGTTGGCAGGGTGACAGTATTCGAGTGTGCAAACTTGCGCTATTGTCCGCGGGCCAGAAGGAGTCATGGAGACCCCGCTAATATGACACGGGAAAATGTTTGCTGATGGCAATTCTATGGGCTTTGTCTAACTCTTTCTCCTTCACGACGACTCGATTTAGGTCTCTAAATGTTTGCCTACAAATGCGGGGAGTGCTATCCAGGCTCCTCCGCCTTTGTCCGGCGAGGTTTGAATGAGTAATTCAGCTTTTGTGCGGCTCGATTGAGGGGGCAAACAGAAAGACAAGATTCTTGAGCGCTCAAGCCCCCTTTCCATGGTTATGCCCACCTTTTTAGGAACACCCCCCTCCTCCCCCTCCCTTCTCTTCTCTTCCCCTTCTTCAAAATCCAACTGTTTCTGACATCACTCTGAGGTGGAGAGGAGAGAGGGATAGATCGGAACAGTTGGCCCCGAAATCCTAAAAGGCGCGCTTTGTGCTTTTGCCCTGAAGCATGCCAGCACGGGGAACAGAGCGTTTGATGGTTTTAAGATGCCCATAAGAGGTTGCGCACCGGGCAACTTAAAAAAAAAAAAAAAAAAAGTATCCGAATAGTGTCTAAAAAGTATCCGAATAGAAAACATCAAAGAAAAAAATCGCAACTATTAGTCGCTTCATCTCTCGAGATTGCCATGGCAACAATATGCACGGGGAAAGAATGCGCTGGCGGGGAGCGCGCGAGCTCATTGGGGGGCATTGAGGGCGGATTGAGGTCGCTGATTGGCCCAAAACGAAGCACCATAACTACACGAAGTTTATATTCATTCAGCTTGTTCAAGTGGTTAAACTACTGCAGTTAGAGGGCAACCAAACCCGGACAGCGTTTCTGCACAAAAACAGTGAGTTCTGATCAAATAAGATTTCATTTATTTTTAAACTTTAGATCTATAAATTGGCATCTCTAAGAGCAAACATCATCTACTGGGCCTAATATTCTATAAACTGGGCACCATCAGACCCATATTCATCTTAACCTGCACTGCAAACTGTTTCACTAGGACGTGTGATGGTTCATTTCAGGAAATTGCTGATGCGGCAAAAAAAATCTTCAGAAAGATCCTCCAGGAAAGTTTTTTCTTTTTTGTATATGAAGTGAAATTGATTTGTTGTTGTTTTTTTAATGCAGATTGACCACTGAAAACGCGGGATGTCTTGAAAGCCAGGTTCTATCATAAAAATGGCAAGCTCTGACAGCGAAGTGAAAACCTTACTTAACTTTGTGAATTTGGCTTCAAGCGACATCAAGGCGGCTCTGGACAAATCGGCCCCCTGTCGACGCTCCGTGGACCACAGGAAGTACCTTCAGAAGCAGCTAAAGCGCTTCTCGCAGAAGTGCCCGAGGACGCCTCGGTGCCACGCGCACAGGATCAGCGATTCCGGTGCTGCAAAACTGATCGAGCGTGTTGAGTTTCCGCAGCAACGAGCTGAACAACATCTGAACGAGAAGCAATCTGCTCATACACGTGGAGAGGAGAACGCAGACGGAAACCCGAACACCGAGAACAGGAGCGCACCGGGTCATATTCCCATGCGCAAACGCCAGCTCCCTGCGTCCTTTTGGGAAGAACCGCGCTCATCTCACATCAGTTTTGAATACGCGTGGAAGAGCCACTCGAACGGGATTGTAGATTACGGATCATCAAAGACTGATCGAGAGAAAAGGACCTCAATTGAAGATGAACTGAAAACTAACTCGTGGATGCGGGTTCGGCGCGGATCTTCTGATCTGGAGCCTCTCAAGTTGGATCTGACTTCCACCAATGTGGCTGTGTGCGCGTACTGTCCGCTTCAATGCCACGGACACCGGCTCCTCCACAATCACTTCATAACGCCACATAGTGCATTCACTGAGCCAGGGCTCAGGTCTAAAATCCCCGCGACTGAACTGGACATGCTAAAAGTCAAAGATGGACTGAAACACCGTTCAACAACACACGTCGTGGTGAAGCCCATTCCAACGAAACCGGTTACCTCGTCCATTTTCAGTGTGTTCGGTTTTATTTAGAGGTCTGTGGAAATGCCTGAATATTCATTAGAACAAATAACAAAGACTACGAACTGTAAATACTTGATCATTTCAAGGGTTAAGTCTGTATTTGTCTTAATGTAAATACCGCAGATAGAAATCTCTTGGCCTGCCAATGACTTAATGAAGCACTTAAAGGGGGCAATAAATATGTAGCATGCTCAGAACAAAAATAAGCTATAATCTCATGTTACTGAGGCTGGGTTTAGTGTTTACCAAGATCGTTTAGAAACATTAACAATTTATAGGCTACTAACCTCGTTGGAATAGTGAGCTAAATACTGGGGGTTAAAGTATATAATCATTACGAGATTTATGGGTTTTTTTTCTGTAGAGGGAATGGGACATTTCTTAACACAAGCTCATTCCATACAGCGATAGTATACTACATGTAAACATTGATATAGTGAAAATGTTTAGAATTGGCTGCCAGCTACCTCAAATTATTAATTTTCAACAAACCAGCTTAAAAATATTATTTTAATACCAATGTTTTTTTTCACAGTTCATTGTTTGGCTTCATGTACATCCTCTTCACACATCTTACATTGTAGTCATGTTATACCTTACCAGCACAGAACTTCCACACAAATATATTCATATTAACATTTCAGAGCAAGCAGGCTTCTTTTCATTCCTCCTGTATAATTAATGCACTTCACTGAGAAAGAACATTTTGGCTTGAAGTAGGGCCTATGATATGATAAAAACTACCAACCCCTGACCACAGACGTATCACATGTTAAAAACAAAACTTTCAGTAAAGAAAATTTACATTACGTGTACATATTTCAGTCACAACCCACATGAAGCTTGTTCAGCTTCTCTGTTCCAGTGTAATGAGTACAAAGTATGTAAATAATTGTCACTTTGTGTTTGTTGTGGATAATGGTTACTTTCAATTGTATATTACACCATCATAAATTAGAAGTACCTAAAATGTTCTCTCTCTTCTCTTCTTATAAATAGATAAACTGTGCACAACCATGTAAAGGCATGATTGATACAAACTTCTCACAAAGTTGAATTAGAAATCTCAAGTAACTTGCAAATTATGTTTGAGTTCACCCGAGGTTAAGGACTGTATATTCAGTATTGCTGTCCTGTGAACAGTACAGATAGTGGAGCAATCTGCCTGGTAGTGGAAGAGTATTTAAAAATGTCAGTCTTTGGGCACCAACTTGCTCACGAACCTTCAGTCTGCACAGATGCATCAGTGGACGAGGAGATGCTGTGAAGATGTTTTATACAGGTCAGCACAATAATTGAATATGTTAAATGTTTTAATAATGCCAGGTCCATGTAAATGATAAGTAAAAATAATCGATATATAGTTTTTTAAAGAAAAGATAAATTACACTTTTACTTACATGCTTTTACCTTAATTGCAGCCCACTCTTCTTTGCTTTTTAATTGTTCAATGACTCTACAACACAATCGGACATTTCCAACATAATCTAGCAGCAAGCTGATCAAAGGTGCAGCCATATGGCTCACAGAGGAAATCCACTCACAAAACTGGAGGTGGGGCACAAAGAGAAGAAAAAAATATTTAGCTAGCAGAAGAATGAAATATATAAACTACTATGCACAATTGTATAGTAGTGTATGCATATTTGTTTAAAGTAATAACACAGAATTTATCACAGTAATATATATATATATATATATATATATATATATATATATATATATATATATATATAGACAAAATTGATCATGTAGATAATTTAATAAAACATTTTTTAAATAGTTTCTTAGCATTATTTTTTCAACATTAAGTACAGGAAGAAGTTAGTAGTGATTTATGGAGATTTTTTATTCTACTCATCAGTGATTTCAACTAAATTATCAGGAGAATTAAAATTGCCAGTTGAAGTTTCACTGCTTTTGCAAGTTTTCACATTAATTCATATAATCCCAATTAATAGCTACAAAGGCAAAATTTTAATTTTACCTGAAGATTTCTGATTGTTGATTCTGTACAAACTGTTTGCGATGGAAATATTTCTCCCATTATTGAGTGAGTCCTCTGGCCAGTGTCCTCACTTCTGCTTTGGCTTGAAGTTTGCCTGGTGTCTGTATGGTCACACCTGAAACACTCCTGTGCCTCACATCCATTGTCCAGCAAATACTGTAAAATCTCCATGCTATGGGTATACAACAGCACTCCTGGAAAATCAGTGGGATGAGCTGGTACATGAGCATTAACATCTGCACCATGTTTCACCAGTGTGGATATAGTCCTAAAACAGCCTTTGCGTAGGGCGACTAGAAGTGGGCTGAGGGGTCCAAGTTGGGGTTTGCACCAGCTTTGAGCAACAAGTCCACAACTCCTCCATTACCAGCTGTAACAGCACAGTACAGAGATGTGCTGCGGTGATCATGAAACATGGATGAGCGTTCACGGGACAGCATTGCGTTCACATCACAGCCTGACTTAATCAAAAATTTTACAACATTTTCCTTGTTGAACTCAGCTGCTAGATGAAGAGGAGTGATGCCACTTTGTCGTAACTTTGAACGGCTAGTGACAGGCAGCAGTAAGGACACAATCCTAGGAAAATTAAACAAGTAAAGTAATAGTTAGCCTTCACTGAATATCTAGTTATTCATCCTATGTGTTAGTATATAGGTATAATTAGTATATTTAGTATATTTATTAAGATTTGCAACTTTAAAACACTTGAGTAATAGGGTCATTCTTGGCAGCTGCATCCTAAAGCACATGTTTTGTTGCATCACCTGTCAAGGCAGGCACTGTTGAGATAAAGCACTTTGTCACACCACCTGCTCTTCTACTCAACCCCATCACACAAATGTTTTGCTCCCCCTAAAAAGGGGCCATGACATAAAGTCACGGTAGGGTTATGTCATACTGTTGACACAACACCTGTCACTAACAACAACTTCTACTCCAGTTGTATAGAAGCAGCTATTTTAAAAGCCATAGAATGGAGCACATTATTAATGTTAACATTTTTATGGGTAATAGACAGCTATTCGTATTTGGCAGATGATTGAGCTTACTCTTCATGGCCATGCTGGGCAGCAAAGTGCACAGGCAGAAGTCCAGTTTTGGAGCCTTTGTTTGCATCTGCATGGTGTCTGAGCAAAAACTCCACTGTGTCTGTATGGCCATGTTTACAGGCTTCACTTAGAGCCGTAGTCCCTTCACATGATTGTAGGTTCACACCAGCACCTTTGAAGATAGAAAACAGGTGTTCTCATGGACTTTAATGTTCCAATCAACATTATATAGATAAAATTTATTCCAAACAATGTAACAAAACTATTAAAATACAGAAAAATTGTATTTGTGTAACAAAATATCAATGATGTTCACTTCTTTGAGATCTAATGATCGTTAGTTATTAGAGTAAAACTGATATTACACTTATTACTGTATTATATATACAGCAAAAAGGGTATATAGGCAGGTCATAGCAATCTGATAAACCTTGGCAAACCATTGGACATCTGATAAACTGCATTTATATACACATACAAACAGATACATATATGTGTGTGTGTGTGTGTGTGTGTGTGTGTGTGTGTGTGTGTGTGTGTGTGTGTGTGTGTGTGTGTGTTTATAGTATAGTGACTATATTTTAAACAAAGTGTACCATAGGATAGTAAAAGTTTTTTTTACTCATATATCGCATGGTGCAAATCTTCTGCAGACACCCGATGTAACGTTTATACAAAATGCTCAATAGTTTTGAGCTTGATTTGAAAGTTTTGATTAGCTGATGTGTGCTGTATTCGTAGAAAAGGCTAGGAATCTTACGGTGCCACTGTCACCCACCTCAGCAAATTGAACACTAAATATGAATGTCCAAATCGATGGCATATTACATCTGCACTTTAAAACTGAAATACCTCCTGTTAGCCCTACCAGTGATGCTAAAGTATCCCCCCCTACCTTTACTAATGAGGAAGTTCACAATATTTGTCCGCCCATGCCGAGCTGCCTGTATGAGTGGCGTGATGCCATAAGCATTGGTGGCATCAATGACAGCTCTGGCTTGTAGGAGAATCTCACAGAGCTGTGTGTTTCCCCGTGTCGCTGCTTCATGGAGAGCGGTCCAGCCACGATGGCAGCGCTGGTTTACTGAACCTCCAAATGCCAGGATCACCTTCACTATATCAATGCTCTCTTTTTCACAAGCTGATAATAGAGACAGAAGACAAAAAAATTGGAAAAATTAATGGATTTAGTGTTGATTTGGATCCTCTTCTTGACAGAAAAAGGGTACCTACATAGTAATAAATATATTCTGGCTAATCACATGTATGTTAACATGAAACATGTCTAAATTTACAGCATTTACAATTCAAATCATATTGTCTGGTCTTCCTTTGAGACAATTCTTTGCACTACAAACAATTCACCAACTGATGAATATCTTTTGGAAGACTGATATCTATCCCTCCTGTACAGTTCCAGATACTTGTAGAATCTATGCTAAGTGACACTAAATCTATTCTGGTGAATCTTGTTGGACCAAGATCTTAGTAAGACACTTCTTTTTCACGCATTTGTAAATAGTACATGTGCAGTGTAAAGCACAAATTTCTGTTATAACTTTCTCACACCGTTTAACAATGCTTGTATACCAAACACACACACCTATAACACAAAATGTTGATGTTTATAGAATGAAACAGCTTTTACCTTTATAAAGTGGTGTCTCTTTGTTTTTATTGCTGATATCTGGGTCTGCACCTGCCTCCAGAAGACACCTCACACAGTCCAGGTGCTTCCCATTAGTTGCAATTAGAAGAGCAGTTTGCTCCTGGAGAGTGCGCTTATCTACTGAAGTGGGTTTACCTTATCAGGAAACACACACACACACACACACACACACACACACACACACACACACACACACACATACGTGGGTCATACTTTCCTTGTGAAGACCTTTCAGTTTATAAATGAAAGGCAAATAGTGTTGTAGTCAAATTCTAGTGAAATGCCCCCACCACTGACAGTCAAAACTATTTCCTAACCCCCAGCCCCCCAACACACAGAATACTATTCTGAGCTTAAACTTATCTACTTTATAAAGCAGATGATAACGGCAAAGACACAACAGTCGCTCAGCTTGCAGAGCAAGTTTATCTTTCCATGCAAAATTCATCAGAAACAATTATAGCAATAAACTCTGTTCCACTGCAATCTCAAGCCGCCTTCGCTTTCATAAGCTACGTCCGAGAGGCATAAACGTTTTTTTGAGATTTAACATTTCTTAAAATTTTTCATTCTTATTTCTTTAAAAGTCCTAAACATGTTTACCTTTAAGCAGAGCTTTTAAACAGGCAGCTTTCCCATGGTATGCTGCTTCATGTAGGGCTGTCCAGTCTTCTTCTGCACTGTGGGTTTTGATGCATGATATTGATGTTGCAAGTTCAGTCACTGTCTGTACATCACCTCTCCTTATTGCCAGCATTATGGGCTCACTGGAAAATGCAACATATGTCGATTGACTTTTGATGATTTCATGACATCATGACATATTAAGTAGTCTGAATTAAGAAATCTAATCGGGTATCACTGGAATGATCTAAAGTAAAGAGCTGTGATTTAAAGTGTCACCACAAGTCTATACTGGAAACCGGATAATGCACATTGTACATGGAGGCAAATAAAAACCATCTGCATTAAACAATAACCAAACACAAAGGACTCACTGTGATGGTGCTCCCGTGACGTCAGAGGGATCCTCGCACCGTGCGCCGCTGTCAGAACCCTGCCGCTGACTCTTCACTCCACTGGAACGGAACAATGAGAGATATTCGGTATAACTGAATCGAGTCATGTTCACGTAGAGCAAGCAATAGAGACAGAGAAATGCGAGAGAGAGAGAGAAAGAAGCGTGGACGGAGAGAAAGAGAGTGTTGGGGCTCAGCTGTTGCCGGAGGTAATTTTAGCCATTGTCATGTGGGGGGAGGCCGCTGAGGTTTACCATCTATGAGCAGCTCACACTATCAGAAATGACATCATGGCGTGGGCGTGGATTGTCCTCGTGTTTTGGTTTGTGTGTTGTGTCGGCGCAGGCTTAACTGATTACCACGGTGAGAAGGGTGAACCTTTGAGAAACTCACTGTCTTCCTCCTCCAGCTTTACTTGAATTACCTCTGCAGAAATTCAACAGTGTCGTGTGTGAATGGCACTAATGGCACGCATTTAATACCCTGGCTTCCTACGAATTCACTACAATAGTGAAAAGTATACGTGATCCAAAGTCATTTTTACCAGTGAAATGGAAACGAAACTAACCTGCACAATGAGGTTTTTAATATAATGACAAGAATAGATTTGTATTTGAGGTGATATTATTGTATATGGATTGCTGTGCAAAATGTGATATTATCATAATTCTTGGACAAATTGAAGAAAATGTAAAAGTAGAAGCTTAACTGAGATGAAGAGTTCTTGGCATTAGGGCAAAGTTATTTATGGTAAAAAAACAACAACAAACAACAAATATGTTCAATCCACTGAATTTGCCTTAAAAAAAATATAATAAGTAAATATTTGTAATTTAACAGTTCCCCAGTCCAATCCTTCAAGCATGTTGCATGTCATTTTAGGAAGTAGGCCAGCAGGCTGAGATAGGGCTGATAACAAATTGGCCTTCCCATAATTAGACCTCTGAAGATAGAACTTAACTGTCAAGAGACAAACTTCTAGCAAGTTTCCATATACAGTGGGTATAAAAAAGTCTACACACCCTTATGAAATTGCAGTGATTTTTTTTAATATAAAAGAAATAACAAGATAAATATCAAATGCCACTTTCTACATCTTTAAGATGAAAAAAAAATGTATATCCACTGTACAGTGTGTAATCAGAAACACTGCATTAACACATTAACACATTAATCCATGTTTTGGGTGCAGTGATTGTCATAAAAATCTAGCATTGGAAGAGCTAGGATCTTTTTTGAGAGTAAAAAACAATACCATTCTAAAAGCCATACCATGTCATTTACAGCATCCCAAGTTGATCTAGCGGAGAAGGGGGGATTATTTGGAAATGCAGCACACTTTCTTACGAACACGTCGGATGGTTGTTTAGATAATTTAATCCATTAGATAAAATCTTATATGGGAACTTTTGTAATGTAATGCCATAGATTATCATCTGTCATAAATCATTTGTAATGTTTGTGGTTTGTTTAAGCCAATCAGTTCTATTGCACTGCATGCATACAAGACAGTATGTAGCTGACTCTAGAGCTGACAAATACAGCATGAGAAAAGATAGCAAGCCACTGCACACAGTATTGTGTGTTAGAGCATGAAACAAGTACCACCACTAATAGCAGACGAAAGATAATTTTTACAAATCTCTGTACTCACGTTGGTCTCATCCAGTTCTTCTGTCTAAATGTGTGCATCTGAGAACCCACTTTCACTCCCTTTTTGAGTTGACAACCAAAAGCTGCCCTGCCTGAGCTACAAATACCTTTTAAGGACATGCTGAATGTTGCTTAGGCTCATTTGTCTCTGCACTACAACCCATGCACTTAACCGTGTAAAACTAAATAAAGAGGCAAAGCTGAACAGTGTGGTTATTATTAGATGAATGGAATAAGGCATGGCTGCTGGTTTTCTGCAGAATATGCATAATATCAATCATTAATCAAGCTTTAACATGTCAGTAGCTGAACGTGTTATATTGTATTGCTCAGTGAAATATTAAATGATTGCAAGCACATACTGACTTCCCAAACAGAGTTTATTCTCAGTGTTCCTGGAGGAACCAGTTACTGAAGTTGAACGAACTCAATCATGTATTGAGAAGGGGAAGTGGTAGCTCAGTGGTTAAGATGTTGGACAGTGGAGTTGAAATCCCACCCGCTGGGCCGTTAGCAAGGCCGTTAACCCTTAACCGCTCAACTGTCCAAATGAGGTAACTGTAGACTTATCTGGAAAAGAACCAAATGCCATTAAAGTTTAAGAATAATCCACAATTCAACAATATCCAGCCAGTGGGGAACCATTTACACTTGTGCATTAGGTAAATGGTGGGTAGGTGAGTGACAAATTTCAAATAGTGAGTGATAAAGTGTTTTCTATGGCAAAATAGATCTCAACTAAAATGAACTGGTCACATTTTAAAGGGAGTAGTAGTTTCTTCACAGCAGAATGCCGGATAAGGTATTGAGAGAAGGCCTCAGGGTTGTTGCTGTGGCAATGGGAAAACGCTCCCCCTCTCACTTTCCACGGTCTCTTGGCAACAGTGCAACACAAGATCAGATGGACACAAAACCCGGAAAGGATACAAACTTCTCGAGAGACCTCAAACAAATTGAACTATAAGGATCGTGGACTATATTTTTCTAATCTAATTTAACAACTAAAAAAAGCAGGCTGGCTACCTCAGCAAAAATGGATACACTCTCTCTCCCTTTGCTGGATAAGGATGACCCGCGTTTTCAACTGAAAATGGAAAACAGGCTGAAAAGTATTTTTGTAACACAGCTGGAAGAGCAGGGGTATGATTTTTTGTGCATGTATTCTTTAAAGCTAAAATGAACAAAGTGGAAAAAAACTACTTGCATGTAGTTTAGTTGTCGTAAACACACAGCTGGGTATTCAGTTAGTAGCAAATATCTTTGCAACAGAATTACCACAGAAATGCATGTAGCTAATTTGCATAATAGTTGTTTTCTTACATAGTTTTCCTCATAGCAAAGAAGAGGGAGAGAATGTGAAACTCATCCCCATCATAACAGAGGTATGCATGTTTACACCACCTCTTTAGTAGACAGTGAACTCTGGGTTTGCATGCCATTCACACTTTGTTGTGCTGATCTCATGCTTTTAGATCTATGTACTGAGCTTTTACATTATTACTAAACTGTAGAAGTGACATCAGGTGATCAAAATGTGAATACCTAGAGACCTAGAGACAGGTGAGAGGAATCGCAGGAATTTCCTCTCATTCATCTTGAACTAATTAATCTGTGAAGCATAAAGTGTCTCTAATAGTAATTGTATTGGAGTAAAGATATGCAAATATATACAAAATATGCATTAACGTGTTATATAAAAGTTATATGAGTTATATAACAAATAGATTATAACTATAAGCTATATAAGCATATTTATATAGAATACACTGTAGCTTATAAATAAATATAATTAAAAACACTGATTGATTAATTGCTCATATGTTCATATCAAAACACATTGCATTGTTTTCTTTATTTTTATTATTGAATTTATTACACCTCTAAACATTGTGACATCCCAATGATGACATATAAGTAACATTAAAATAGATCATTCTAAATACTTCTACTTAAATGTCCTGAGAAAAAAAACATATTTACAAGCTGGTAAGTTGAATTTAGTCTTAAATGAGGTTGAATCATAGCAACACCTACGGTATGCTATTTTTGTTTGATATTTTTGGCTGCAGTGGAATAGAGTTTGCCCTATTAAACAAATAGGTGCGCAATGATGGATCTGATTGACATTTTGTTTGAAAGTTTCTGCATGGCTATTTTGAGCAAACAGCAATATTTACAAAATTGTCATGATAGCACATGTTGAAAACATACTTCTGCAGACTCTAACCTTGAGTGCTAATGTGCAGTCATCTAACAGAATCCTGAAAACAAGTGTCAACACTCTCCAAAAGACATTGATACTGAGGACACAGGTGCAGCTGGATGATGTAAACAGGCAGCTAATGCAGAAACGACTCCAGTTCAAAGATCGAATGCAGGCTCTGGAACAGAGAAGGGCAGCACTACTGGAAAAACAGGAAGAAGTAAGTTGCCAAGTAAATTCATACTTTTTCATACTTAGATGTAACTACTTGTTTTATCTGATGAGGTTTCTGCTATCACGAGGTTATTTACTGCAAATCAGTACATTATTAATGGTGGTCACATTTTTTAAATATAAAATATCTACACCAGCCGAACCTTAGAAAAGAATAATTAAATTAGGAATTGCATCTCTTTCACAGACAAAAGAAAAAGCAATGAAGTTTGAAAGGTTTGTGGAGGATAATGAGGTAAAGCGGCGACGTGCCCTGAAGAAATTCCAGCTAGAGAAAAAAGAGAATGAGCTCAGAGAGGAAGAGAAATCCAACCTACAAAAAGAACTTGAGCAACTTCAAATCAGGTAAGATCAAGTAAAAAATATATCATTTCTGTCTATTATTGTCTCATATTAGTACTTATTTATACAACATATTGTTACATGTCATTTCTTTCCCTATCCACAGGCATCAACAACTAAAAGAACGTGTTGATAAATATAAGATTTATGAAGAGTATATGGTGAAGATTCTGGAATTACTTCCAGAAAGTAAAAAATGTAGGTTAGATTTCAATACAGATGTGACCCTTGTACAACAATGAACCTGCTTTAGACTTTCGTGCTCATGAGAAATGAGAACTTGCATGTTGTTATTTGCAGCTTATTCAGAGAATGGCTCAGATTCTTTGGTGATGCCCATCATCAGACGCCACGAAACCCTGTCCATCACTCAGCAGGACTTGTTGCAACGTCTCAGCAGCCTTTCAGAGGAACTAGACCAGGGCCGATGCAACCTGGACTCAATTACACTGGAGCACAATACAAGCAAACTTGTATGTCGCATATAATTATAAGAGCAAGTGTAATTTGTGATAATGGTTACTTTTAAATGTAGTATATCACATAACTTTATGGCCTCAGATGAATTTACAATATATTTTATTTCCGGAGATAGATGTCTACTAAGGAACTGTCAGAACAGCAGAGCCAATGGGAACAAATACGAGAAATCAACAAACAACTGGAGATGACCCTGTACACTCAGCATGATCAGTCCAGAGACCAGGTGTGATATCTAATGTATAATTTCTGCAGTACAATTCATTAAAATGTATTGTAACACAGACTTATAAATATGCAGATAAAGGTTTGTATCTTGTCTAATATAAAGCTTTGTTCCTTGTGTTTGGATAGATTGAGGAGATTGGGACTATTTTGCTAGCGGTGAAAAATCTGGCGCAGCAATGCCACCAGCAACACTATGGACCTTTAAATGAGATGGACTTGCTGACCATGATGGACATGATAAAGGTATCAGAAATACCTAGAAAACAATGTGCAAATGAGATATCCACCTGGCCAATGACATGATTTGTATTGCGGTAAAACCCAAAAAACGAAGTCTGTTCATAATTGTTTCTGCAGGAGTTCATTCTGGAGACAATGGATACAGAGAAAAGAGCAATGCAACAGCAGATAAGAGACTCCAGCACTTCAGAAGTGATGAAAAGGAGCAGACACAGAGGAAGAAAAGGAACAGCAATAACTGTAAACACGTCCAGAAATGTTAACCTACAGAGCAATAGCAAAACCAGCGAAAATGAACTCCTTAGCTCCTCCAAGACAATGCAATAAAACACTATTCATAACACAAACTATTGTGAGATAATATACAATCGCTTCATCAATATATTGTTTTTTTAGACAGTACATTTTCAGCAAAAATAAATTCAATTTAATTCATTTAATTTTTATTTGTATAGCGCTTTTAACAATGAACATTGTCTCAAAGTGGCTTTACACAGATAATGTGGTGATTAAAAGTGAACATGTTCTTTATAAGCTTAAGTTTGTCCCTGATGAGTGAGCCGGTGGCGACTGTGGCAAGGAAAAACTCCCTGAGATGGCATAAGGAAGAAACCTTGAGAGGAACCAGACTCAAGAGAGAAACCATCCTCATCTGGGTTGCACCGAATGTCCATTTATAGCAGATATGTTTAAAATGAAAAAGAAATGTTTGTAAAGAAAACACATTTTGCACAGCGATTAGAAGCATGATTATGTTCCAGCTGGACATTCTTTAGTGTTCAAAGAATACACCTGCATTTTTCTAACAAACATGATAACTATGATAACTTTCATGCCTTCCTTTAAAGACAACAGGACTAGAGCAAAGGTAAAAATGTAGTCCTTAGCACAAAACATGACCAATCCCTTGATTTATTTACTAACATGTAAACTATAAAATAGGTTGCTTGTTAGTTTCAGTTACAGAATAGTTTCAACTGAGATTTAAGAGGTTTAATTTTATAATAAAAATCCTAATTAATGTTTCCCCTTTCACTGGTAATTACAATATTTGTAACAATGTACAACTTAAAAAAAATGTAGAATGGCACAAATCGAAATGTCCAATTTGCTTTATGTTCAAGTAAAGCATAAGTGGGTTATGGCGCCCCCTGCCAGGCCACAGAGTAAATTAAAATTAAAAACGAAAGATAATTATACATACATAAACATACAAAAATTAAATAGAAAAAAATAAAATTAGAAAGAAATAAAAATGAAAGCGCAGTTAAATCTACACTTTGCGTTTTTATATTGAATCACTTTGTCCTTTAAAAGCGTACTGCCTCTTTAAGAGAAGCACGCGCTTAAACATCCTGGTGGTGGCCAGATCTTCTAAAAACACTGCTCGCGCGGATGGACGCAGTTACTAGACGCCCTCGGCTCGTGGCGTGCAGGTTGTTTTGCGTCATCACGGAAGCTACCATTTGTTTTCTGTCACGCTCGACTTTCAGACCTTCATCCTGCGCTTTTTCTTTGCGGGTGAATTCGCTTCCATTGTACTTAGGTCTAAAAACTCTACAGTGTGAGCGTTTAAACGGAAATGTATGCTGGATGAAATCAAGGAACGACTCGCACTCGTCGACAAAACCCAGATGTTGAATTCGGCGACCGAATACAATCAGAATTTCCGTGAGGGTCTCGCGCAATGTGTGACGTCAATTAAGAGGTGTTGCAGTCCCAACCCCCCCGTCCGCAGGTTCAGATGGACACGTCCAAATTGGTCTCTATCAAGGAGGCAACTTCAGTTCAGACACTGGAAGCGTCAGAAGATCAAAAACACCAGGTATATATAGAGATCTTGAATTATCCATAGATATAATACTTGTCTCCATGTCAATCTATTTCTTGTGTCTTCCAGGACATCTGCCAGCAGTTTGGGTTCATCCGCAGAGTAAAAGGAGATGGGAATTGTTTTTACAGGGCTCTCTGCTTTACACTTGTAGAAAGTTTACTGTACAGCGAACACACGCACCCTATAGAAAGGTACATGCCACTCATACTCTATATTTCTTTGGAACTATATTAACCAATAACGTCTATATTCTCTTTATTTCTCAGATTCAGGGAGAAGCTAATGAGAAGTCAGGAAGTGCTGCTCTCAGCTGGCTTTGATGAAGGTGCATTTGAAGGTTTACTCAACGCAGTAAGTGCATACGATCAAAACACCTTATTATCTACAGTGTATCAATAGATTCTTTGTTTTATTTTCTTTGATATTTTTTGTTTTGTAACAGGGATCCTGTAGAATGACAGTGTAGAGTCTGAACACTACACTACAGGATCCCTGGTACAAACCAAAACAAACAAAAATAAAACAAAGAATCTATTGCTATTATTTTTGTAAGTTTAACAGAGTACTGGATCGACTCGAAACAGATGCCTGTGAAGAAACGCTGTTAGACCTATTTAATGACCAGGATACCTCCGACTGCATGGTGCAGTATCTGAGGCTGCTCACTTCTGCACACCTACAATGCCGAGCAGATTTTTTCCAAAACTTTGTGGAGGCCCCAAATTTTAAAGTTTACTGTACTCAGGTGAGCTCTATCACTATCACACCTCCTACAGTTATCAGATGAGATTTCCCATGCAATGATGGACTTGTGTTTTCTTAGGAAGTGGAAGCCATGTCAATGGAATGTGATCATGTGGAGATCCTGGCGTTATCTGAGGAGTTGGATGTTAGTTTGTGTATTATATCCATGGAGGGGAGTGATGGCCATCTTACGTACCACACCATTCCTGAGGGATCTCAACCGTTCTTGTATCTTCTTTACAAGACGTCTCATTATGACATTCTTTACAAGCACAGAGATCACTGGAAATAATGCTTGGACCCAACAGGCTGGAACAATTTATGGATGACCAACATTTTGCACAAGCCAATGTTTTTTTTTTAAATCATGTAAATGGCCAAAAATAATCTTTACACTTTTCTGTTAAGGTTGACAAATGTAATAGGAAAATGCATAGACAGTTCATGTATCTTGCCATTTTGTATAAAAGAATTACATCAACCTTTACATTAAAATATGACTAGATCTGCTGTTTTCATTTTCGTTTCTTCTGTTTGCTTTTGTCTTTTTCTTTCGTCACACTGATGAGAGCTGTTTCTTGTGTCAACATGAGCTCTGGCAGATGAAGTTTCCCCATCTGAGTAGGGTATTTAGTCTTCATGTAGATTTTGAAGACTGGCTGGGACAGCAGGTGCTTCAGGTGTTTCTTTAAGCCTTTCACATGTTTCTGTTGCTCTGTTTCATCCTCTTCATCCCTGCCTCCTCCTGCAAGGTATAAATCACATTATTACCTGGTAACAGAGACCTATAATCAACACAACAATGTAGAATACTTTTACAGCTCAATAATACACACCCAAAAGCATGTCATCATCAAGGTCTATGTCCATTTCCTCTGCCGCTTGTCTAAACCAGGAATTGTGCTGCTTTTGTCGGCTGTTGTAGAATTCAATCTTTTCTATTTTTCTTGCCACATCGACACGTTCCTGTAGAAGTGAAGGATGGTTACCTACAACTTAGGTCAGTTTTATTTCCTAGTCAAGTTCTAAAAAGCTGAATTAAAAACATTCTAATTGTTTCTCAATACATGTAATTACTCGCTTCACAGATCCACAAGTACACGGAGATTTCATTAAACCATTTTCCCTTTACAGATAGAAGGCAATATTTATACCTTAATGGCAGTCATGCATTTGTTCTGAACTGGAAACATCGGAAGATCCTCATCCTTGCCCAGCGTCCTATAGATTTTCTTATAGTTCATCATATCATCTGGACCAATCAGAAGCAAACTGAGACCCTCTTTTGCAGCACGAGCAGTACGCCCACTCCGATGGACATACGTCTCAGAAGTGCGGGGGACCTTTATTCCAGAATCACACAAATATTCAAGTAGGCCACAAATTTCAAAAGATATAAAGAATCAATTGCAAGTGATGGTTACCTGATAGTGGATGACATGCTGGACATCTGGAATGTCCAGCCCTCGAGCAGCAACATCCGTTGTGAGAAGGACACAGCTATATTTGAATAGACAATTTTAAGTCCACAATTTAAAAAGGTCTTAATATGAGTCTGAAAAAAAGATTCTAATGTACAAAGTGAAGAACATTTAAAATTGTATTAAAAGAAATAAAAAAAATACTACATTGTACCAAACACTATGAATCGGCTGAAAGTATTGGAAATAATTCCTACATATAGAAAGAAGTGATTGTCTCTCACCTCTCCCTCTCTGCAAATCTCTCCAAGTTTTTCAGTCGCTGTTTCTGATGCATGTTAGCATGCAGTGGCAGTGGGGTGCAGTCCAAAATAGTTAGCAGAGAATTAAGCCTCTTGATGCAGTCGATGCTGTTGGCAAACACCATAGTGCGCCCAGGGTACTGCAGCAGGAAGTAGTAGAGGTAATAATCTTTCTCCTCCGCGACACACTGGATCCTGGTTTCAGTCAGCGTCTCCACTGTGGCTTCTTTCCTGCTGAGGTCGATCACTTTAGGCTTGCCTTTGATCCCTACTTTTTCCATTAGCAGCTCCAGTTTGCCGCTGCTCCAGCTTCTTTCCTTTCTTGTGTAGCACTCGAGAAGGGAGGCTGTGGATCATGGTCAGTGTGGCGGAGAACACAAAGGTCTGTCTCTTCGGGTTGAACTGGGATGTGCTGAGCATTTCCAGTAGATTCTCAAGCTCAGCAAAATGACCTTTTTCAACCATGCGATCAGCTTCGTCAATGACCAAACACCTGAGGAGATCATTAAGCGCATGTTATACTTCTGTTCTATACTTGAATAGTTATAGTTTAATAAGAGTCACTGTCACTGACCATTTAAATGAGCAGTTACAGGGCTGTATTATCTTTTAATTGGGTAGCAAAAGATACACAATAATAATTTAAGGCAAATGAATGCAACAGGAGTAGTGAAATTGAAACACTGGCATTACCTGAGCTGCTTTAGGTTGCACAGATGAGGATGTTTATCCTGAATCATCT
Source organism: Silurus meridionalis (assembly GCF_014805685.1). NCBI lineage: Eukaryota > Metazoa > Chordata > Actinopteri > Siluriformes > Siluridae > Silurus > Silurus meridionalis. The sequence goes on along the minus strand of NC_060891.1, from coordinate 19,106,358 downwards.
CCCACAGACGCCCCGGTGTTGCGATAACAATCTCTGGCCTGCGTTTTAACATCCTGTCTTGTTTCTGCGGTGCCATCCCGCCCACCAAAAGAGCAGTCCTAATATCTGTGTAAAGAGATCACAATCAGTACAGTCTCCTACACATGAAGCAAACCATTGTAACAACTTGCACTACCACAGACCTGTAAACTGTGCTACAGCATCAATATGATGCTTGACTTGCACTGCTAGTTCTCTGGTCGGAGTAAGAACAAGTCCAAGCAAAGGCTGTTTTCTGTCGTCTTTTTCTTCTTTCTTTGTTGTAAAGCTCTTGCCTTGGAGTGCATCTTCCTCATCGCCTGGTACGTCATCTTCATCTTGACAATGACGGTCATCAGCGGAACCGCAATCGTCATCCTCCTTTTCACCACTCACGATACCTTCATCCTCTGTAGGATTCGTTTCATCTCGTTCATCATTTAAAACTGTGACTGAAGGCAAGTAAATGCTATGCACCTCTGCAACAGAATCAGACTGTTCCTCACTGGCGTTTTTACTGTCAAGGGTTTCCTTCCACGCTAATATACTGTGGATGATCGGAATTCCAAAAGCCAAAGTCTTTCCACTTCCTGCAGAGCAACGACAAAAGTTTAAGTTCAATATAGACATCAGTACTACAGGTGACATTATTTAATGCTGTCTTGGTCATATAGGATTCCAAGTTCCTGAGCCTAATAACCTTCAGCTGTTTCAATTGTAATTATAGTTTATGTAAAAATATACACGTTTATAAAAAAGAGCTTCATCAAATGTAGATGCAAATGCACTTTACTTTCTCTTTATCAACACTAAAAAGCAAATGAAAGCTTCTAATTTCCTCCCATGCACTTGTAATGTTACCTGTTTCTGCTGCACCAAGAATGTCCAGGTGATCTCGAATTGCCGGAGGAAGAGCAAGAGCTTGAATTGGTGTAGGTGCAGAAAATCCAAGTTTGCTCAGTGCCTTTAGCACAGGCTCTGGTACATAGAGATCTTTCCATGCCGATACATCGGCGTCCTGACCTGCTGGTTTCGACAAATCCGCCCAGTTCTTGGATTTACTTTTAGATGGAACCAGAACAACATTAGCAGGGTCTACTTTATTATCAGTCAATGATTTTTCTGTAGCTTTCTTTTTCCTTCTCTTCTTTTTTTTCTTCTTGGTCTTTTGTGTTGTCTCTGCAGGAAGCTCAGTGTACTCATCAGAGTCTTGTAGTGTTTCACTCTCTCCTTCATCAGCCAAACTCTCCATGTGTTCACGCTCATCATCAGTGAGCTCATCATCACTCTTATACTGCTTCGTTTTCTTTTTTCTCTTCTTCGCAGGACACTCTTTGGATGACAGATGTTTCATTTCGTCCTGATCTTCCTCTAAAGCATGTTCCTCCACCTCAGTGGCTTTCCTCTTCTTTTTTTTCTTCTTTTTGTCCTCCAAGAGCCCAGGGATGACTCCGGCCTTTTTAGAGTCAACCAGGGAATAATTTGAGAGTTCCTCAAAACACACCACTTCTCCCAAGGTCTCATGTGCAAAAATGCTAGGATCGAGCTCCACGGCCTTCCATTTGCCCTTTACTAGGATCCCTCTTTTGGAAGGTCCAAAGCGCTTTGTCGCCTTCACGCCTTTGGTCTTCATCGTTCTTTATCTGAAGAAATGAGAGCAGCAACAGAAAGAACTGTTAGATGAGAAAAAAAAAACAACTCAATAAACTACGTATTGTTGTTGGTATAACTAAACTAGTTTTGCTTTTGAGGATTTCCAAACCAGTCTTAGCTTGCTAGTTACCTAAACAGTGTTCACTATGACCCTTTGATGAATCAAGGAACAAACATTGTAATCAAAAACTGATAAGCTACAAAACTTTACCCATGTGATTGTCATATAGGTTTCTCAATACATTAGACTCAGATGTCTAGGTCTAGATTTCAGATGGCGTTCATAGGCTAATACTAACACAGTATTTAATCACGTGCGTTCTTAAAACCTTGATGTTTAACACAAAGCAGAATTCCAAAATGAGTTATGTCTTAAAGAAAGACATATAATACTCACCAAAATGCTCACTTTTGTAATAAGCTATAACACAGAAAGCTATTCCTCGTGCACATGCGCTACACGAGGGCGCTTGCTGTAGCAATGGCGACAGGGGTCGAGGTTGCCAGGTCTTCACGAAAAACGCTTCTGATGTTCTCCCAAAAATGTCAAGTCAAAAGTTTGAACATACCATCCCTTTCAGTGTTTTTCATTTATGTATTTTTTAGTATATATTCATCATATGTACAATAATAGTGAATACATCCAAACTATGAATAAATTGGAATTATGTAAGAAACCAAAACGTGCTAAATAAAACAATGTTTTTTTTTATTTTCGATTCTTCAAAGTAGCCTCCTCTTAGTAGTGACCTGGAATGGTTTTACAACAATCTTGATGAGTTCCCAGAGGTGTTGAGAGTTTGTTGGCTGCTTTTCCTTCACTCTCCAATCCAGCTCACCCCAAACCATCTCAACTGGATTATATCATGTGCTTATGGAGGCCAGTTCATCTGATGCAACATGGCCAAAAAACACTAAAGGAGAAGGTCTTGTCCAAACATACTGCATATGAACTGTATGTATACGTTTTTCTAAAAACTAAAGGCGTAAATAGATGCTGTGTGCAGCAAAACTACATTTTTTTTCCAGTCATATATTTCTGTCACACACCTCTTATCATAAAACATTAACTTCTAGTCCATTTTGGGAAGGGACAAGGAAACACAAAAATCCCTCATATGTACATGTTAAGATCAAAATTGAATGAGCAAAGCTATGCAGTTATGGTGTATAAGTAATATCTCTATAGACATTATTCTTAGTTTATCTAACAATTAATAAATTAGATTACATTTATAAATATCATTATGTAATGGGATGTTCAACAAGCACATTTTGATGTAAAGGCCAGGTGTCAAAACATTTGGCTATATTGTTTTGAAAAAAATTAAGCATAAATATTTTTGCACCAATAAAATAGACTATAACTGCTAAAGATGTCAAATATAGACTACTTATGAAAGGTTTCCTTATAAATCATCACCATATCTCACATCATACAGACTATGAGAAACTTGGTCAGTATCAGCAATCTTACCATACTCTCATTCATTTTCAGTAACCACTTATCCTGTTCAGGGTTACAGTGAGTCTGGAGCTGAGGGGAGGAAAACCACAGAGGAAACCCAGAAAACAGGCACAGGGACATTAACCTAGAATCAGTATCAAACTGTGAACCTTGTAACTTTGCAGTTGCATTGCTACACACTGTTCCACTGTCCACATACTTCAGCTAGTATAACTTTGTTTACACAATGTGTATCACGATAAAAACAGGTTCTGAATATACAAATCATTTGTCACATAAATGTAAGGTAACATTTCCTATATATAAAATCACCAAATAAATAGGATCTACATCAAAACATGTTTCACAGAAAAGAATGAATGAACCACTATTTTTTTATGAAAGTGATGAACAGAAAATAATATTCTGCTATAATACATTTTAACCATCTGTTTACAGGAAAGAAGATTTTATGAGCAAAACTGAAATAAAGGACTTAATTCATTTGATAGTATAAATTTTTTATTTCTTAGTGGGGTCAATCACCCTGCCCATAAACAACAGACTGTTGGTTGCTTCATGGTAAATAAAAAAGAAGAAAGGTCTGTTCACAGTGAAGGTTTCTGGCATAGAGTATGGTGTGATGCCCACGCTTGTGGCTGCTGCTGCTGTGGTGCCTTTCTCATTCACCTCAATCACTGCTTTGTGCAGAACCTGAAATCAAGAGGAAAGCATGCGTGTCATGCCTGATTAAAGGACAAATCTTCCCTGAATAACATGAGATTTTAACTCCAGTGGGATTATTGCTGCATTTGAATGAACATTTCAGTTTACTTCACTTGGGAAGTCTGACCTCCGACATCATTATGATTTTTGCATATGAGTGCATTTGGAGCTACAAAATATGGGAAAACTGGGAAATTTCTGACTTTTCAAGAGGGAATTTCAAATTGGAGGGGTATTTGCTGTAGTTTTGGAGTTATAGGCATCAAACCAGGACAGCATTACAACAGTGCTGTCGGCATCAAGTCTGTCCAGGTTCTTTACCTTGCTCAAACAGATTAGGTTCCAAAACATCAACTTTTATGCCACCATTATGCTCATCATACTAAAGATTGCAAGACAGTCACAATGACTCTGCCATAACTCAACAAAACTATAGAGTTGAATTGCGTTCTGAAGTTAAACTATTTTCATGTTCAATTTCCCATTAGTATGATACTGAGTGTCACTGAAAAATTTACAGTTACTCAAAAGAAAATGTTTTTTACCCCTCTGTAACTGCAAGCAATGCAATGATACTTAAAAAAAAATGCTCATTGACCTGGGAGACTTTCAAACCAGGCTCTTGGCTCATGCCTTTAAAGTTAGCAGTATCCTTGAAAACTTCTTTAATGCCCATGGCTGGTAGAATGGTGTGTAGAGCATAAGACTGTTCCATTGTAAATTTCGGAAGCGAAACCTCCAGTTTCCTGGGAATGAGACAGTGGGATATTAAACAGCATCAAATGTTCTGACATAAACATCTCCTCGATCTCAGTACATGCAATTGAAACACTCAAGAGAAGACATATTACTGAAGCACAAAATAACAACACAAACGTTTTACATTTTGTCATGAAACCTACCTCTGCTTCATATTCTTGATCCAGCTAAGGAATTTGTCTGCATTGATCTCATCATCTATAGTTGTGTAATCAGTATGGAGGTCAGGCAGAACAATGAGCATAGATGCACCCCCCAAATATGGGAGTTGCAACACCTTTGCCTTGAGCTCATTATCAATGGCAAAAGAGAACTTATCCACATTGAACATCATGGGAACCTGGACGATGTTGTACTTGTCTACATAAAAGCGACCATTTTCAGTGTTGTTTGGCTCAAAAGGATACTTCCAGATACCTATATATATATATATATATATATATATATATATATATATATATATATATATATATATGAGAGAGAGAGAGAGAGAGAGAGATATTGTCTTTATTAGACCAATGCATTCAGAATACACAACAGAGTAAATGATATTTACCAGATGCCACCTACCTTTAAAAAAAATTGTATTTATTAGCATCATTCGAGTCAAGGGATCAATGTTAGTCACCATCTCCTTCACTTTACCACCGGTTTTCTCACTCACATGCTTATTAATGATCTCCTTAGCCATTTCAGATTTTTTAAAGTCCACATTTTCAACCTCAGCATTGAAAAATAACTCAAGCTGATCCCCAAAAGCCTTCTCTATTTGAAAATGAAGGTCGACAAAGAGTGCTGTTCCCTGTTCTAGCTTCAGTGCTCCAGCTTGGCTGATGTTTCCCTGCAGGTGCTGGAAGAGCTGTGGGATGAGCTCCAGCTGCCCAGCCTGTTCCAACATGTCCAGATTCAGTCCATGAAGAATTTCACTGCGAGTGGAGTTCCTGGCTGCTAAAGAAAGTGCAGTGAACACTGTAGATACACTCAGTGGTGAAAAGAAAATGTTGCTATCATGGCGGCTTGCAATCTTCCGATAAAGGTTCATGGCAAAGTCAATGTTTTTAAATGTGAGATCAGTGATGTTAGGAGTATGGGGTTCTGGAGATTGAAGAGAACTTATACATGAGGAAGCACTGATCAGTAGGAAAAACACAGCAAGCTCCATGATGTCGGCTTGGTTTGACCTTTAAAACAAAATTGCAAAGCTCTATATATCAGCATTTAGTAATGACACATATTAGACTTGGATTATACGGTTGCTCATCTGATAAAAATTTCTATTTAGATTAAATACACTAAATTCTTTTTTTACTATAATTCTTTAAAATTATAAATGTAGCTAAACATTGTTTTTATTTCAACAGAAAGGAAATAAGCGCTCAAATAAATATTAAAACAGAGGTCATACGTCCAGTTATAAAAAATATAAAAACTATTATAAAGAGAATTCTCAATTTATTAACTTACCGACAGACGTCAGTCTCTGCTGGTCTGTTCCTTGTGTTTGGGGAAGCAAAGTACAAGTGTACACTGAGGATTATCTATTAACAATTGGGTCAAACTTGTGGAATCCAGAAAATAAATGTAATCCATAACAAATCAGAAGTGGAAGGAGCCGCTATTAATTTAAAAACAAATCATCCTGTTGTCTCTGAGTGTGATGGTACTGTCAACTTTTTATGTTACACTTTGTTATAGATCATACAATACAATGTGATATTTAAAGAAAATAACTACTAGCAACATGACACTGTATTAACAACAGCTCTGTCATAGTGCTGAAACAACTGTAATACAATTCTTTAAAAGAAGAGAGATTAGAAATAAGAGACCATTCGTGGGAAAAAAACATTTAATTTTAAGAAAATTTTTAAAAAATGAATTGTGATAAATGAAACTGACAGCACTGGTACATAAGTATAAAGAACTGACTTATAGCAAGAGTATGTTCCAAGACAATGGACTGTAATTCTACTACCTTTTTAAAGGAAAAAATAAAGCAAAAAAAAGTTTGCAAGTACTGTTCATTAAATTAAAAAAATAATAATAATAAAAGTAAAATGGTTGGGGGGAAAAAGTTAACATTTCTTAGTAGCCTATTTATATACACTACCATAATACATCCATTATAATTACACATTTTATATGACTCTTAATGTGCTCACTTAACCCTCAGCCTCCTCCCTAAATATTTGCACCACTGGGCAGTCCAGTGTGGGGTACCTGTAAACAATCTCGGTAAAGATTTATTACTTTACCGCATTGGAAGTGCAGTAAATAATAATTAACGTCCTAACGGCCCTGGTAATAGTTGGTCTTCCAGTAAGTCCTGGGATGGGTAGTCTTTGATTTATATTACACTAAGTGTAGCTGTTTTCCCCAAGAATTCTGAAAAGTATTTGAAACCCAAAAGAAAAATGCAAAAAAAAAGTCATTGTTTGGTTACAACTTTAATGTTGTGTCTCTGGATGATCAGCTAATCGTCACTTCTGAGAATCAATGTAAGAGGGTTTTCTTCTTTAATAAATGGTATGTTTATTACTTTAATGCTAAACTGACCAATTTCCTCATGAACAGAAAAAAAAACTAATCTAAAATACAAGAAAGGTCATAATTAAAGAATAATAATTCCCTTTTGTGAAAAAATAGATGTCCATTTAAAAAAAAATTACCAGAACCTACTGGATGACCTAATATGTAGTCTACTTATATTCCAGTGATTAATGCAGATTATCCTGAAACAGGTGTGCTCTCAGTGGGAGCTTGGTGCAAATATATAAGCAAACACACAACAAACAAAAAGGCTGCTGAAAAATGAACAGCAGTATCTGTTATATTATGGAGGATTGCATGTCCATACAGTACAAACACTGTCTCTTCCTGTAGCCTCCCATATACATGTGACATTATTTTGGAAGGCTTCAATTTCAACTTCAGGTGCGAACATAACCCTAGAATGAAATTACTATACTGAGTTGTTGAGCCCTCCCTTCATAACCGTAAAATTAACAACAGTAAAGAACGAACAGGCTTGATTTCCATGTGAATGTTAGTTGTGTCCATATGATTCTTTTAATGAGTGGACCCACAGAGCGGTGTGTTAATGGTGAATGGCCATCTGCTCCTTCATGTCATTCCCAACCTGAAGCCATTTTTAGAGGCGAGAGGCTGCACTTTTTAAAAAAGATGGACAGGCAGCTAATTGCGAAAGAGGTTTGGAAATAAATCCGCATAGCCTCTGTGTTCACTGGCTGCCTTGACTACCAGTGTCCTGTTCTCCACCTGAGGATATAAATACAAAGGACAAAAAAATATTACTATATTTGCATCTGTACATGCATAAACAAGAACTGGTTTGCTGATGTGACTTATGATTCCACAAATATGAGGAATCGCTAGAGTGCTACAGGATCCTTAGAGCAGGAAACAGCAGCACAAAAATATGAAATAAAAAGAAAAAGGACATGTTCTAACTACTTCTTTCGGCTTTTCCCATTAGCGGTCACTACAGCAGATCATCCGTCTCCATACCCCCCTGTCCTCTACATCTGCCTCTTTCACACCAACGACCTGCATGTCTTCACTCACCACATCCATAAACCTCCTCCTTGGCCTTCTTCTTTTTCTCCTTCCTGGTAGCTCCACCCTCAGCATTCTCCCACCGATATAACTCATGTCCCGCCTCTGCACATGTCCAAACCATCTCAATCCCGCCTCCCTCACCTTGTCTCCAAAATGTCCTACATGCACTGTCCCTCTAATAAACTCATTTCTAATCTTGTCCATCCACGTCACTCCCAACGAAAACCTCAACATCTTCAGCTCTGCTACCTCCAGCTCCACTTCCTGCCTTTTACTTAATGAGACTGTCTCTAAACCATACAACATTGCAGGTCTCACCACAGTCCTATAAACTTTCCCTTTCACTCTTGCAGATACTCTTCTATCACAAATCACTCCTGTCACTCTTCTCCACCCACTCCACCCTGCCTGCACTCTTTTCTTTACTTCTCTAACACACTCTACATTACTTTGCAATGTTGACCCAAGGTACCTAAACTCCTTCACCTTCTCCACCACTTCTCCCTGCAACTGCACGACTCCACTGCCCTCCCTCTAATTTACACACATGTACTCTGTCTTACCCTTACTGACTTTCATTCCCCTTCTCTCCAGCGTGTACCTCCACCTCTCCAGGCTCTTCTCAACCTGCTCCCTACTCTCACCACAAATCACAATATCTTTCGCAAAAATCATAGTCCATGGAGACTCCTGTCTGACCTTGTCCGTCAACCTGTCCATCACCACTGCAAATAGGAAAGGGCTCAGAGCCAATCCTTGATGCAGTCCAACCTCCACCTTGAACCAGTCTGTCGTTCCCACCGCACACTTCACTGCTGTCACACTGTCCTCATAAATGTCCTGCACCACCCTTACGTACGTCTCTGACACACCTGACTTCCTCATACAATACCATAACTCCTCTCTCGGCACCCTGTCGTATGCTTTTTTTTAAATCCACAAACACACAATGCAACTCCTTCTGACCTTCTCTATACTTCTCCATTAACATTCTCAAAGCAAATAATGCGTCTGTGGTGCTCTTCCTCGGCATGAAACCATACTGTTGCTCACAGATGGTCACCTCTTTTCTCAGCCTGGATTTCACTACTCTTTCCCATAACTTCATGGTGTGACTGATCAACTTAATTCCCCTGTAGTTACTGCAGGTCTGCACAGCTCCTTATTCTTAAAGATTGGTACCAGCACACTCCTTCTTTATTCCTCAGGCCTCACACCTTTCAAAAATCCTGTTAAATAATCTGGATAAAAATTCCACTGCCATCTCTCCTAAACATCTCCATGTTTAGTAGAGATGTTTAGGTATGTCATCTGGTCCATCCGACTTTCCACTCTTAATCCTCTTAATTGCTGCTCTCACTTCCTCCTTATGAATCCTATCCACTTCCTGCTTCACCATCTTCACACCATTCAACCTTCTCTCTCTCTCTCTCTCTCTCTCTCTCAAAATACTCCCTCCATCTTCTCAACACACTCTCCTCACTAGTCAACACATTTCCATCTCCATCCTTTATTGCTCTAACTTGCAGCCCATATTTCCCAGCTCAGTCCCTCTGCCTGGCCAATCAGTATAAATCCTTTTCTCCTTTCTTAGTGTCCAACTTCACATACAGCTCCTCATATGCCTTTTTTCTTCGCTTTCGCCACATCCATCTCTTCAGAGCTAGAACCTCTGTTACTGGAGGATGACCCACTGTTCCAGTACCAAACGTTATATTGTTCTGCCAAACCCATGCCTACATATTTTCAAATTTATCTTATGTAGCAGCTAATACAAATGTTAAAGTTTATTTCAAATGTGAAATAGTCATTATGGAATATTATTAAAAATAGTCCTTACCGGAAGGTTTTTTGTCCTGCTGATGTGAAGTGATGGACTGAGCTTGTTGCTGGGACTGTCTGCATTATTGAGCAAAAAAACAAAAACAAAAAAAAAAAAACAGGAAACCACTAAATTCTAATAAATTATGTGCATATGGATTAGGTAGTATAATGAGAAAGAACTCCCAGAATGTTCTTGCCTGTCAAAGTAGGCTTGTCTTCTCTTGCGGAGCTCCTCTGCTGTTAGGTTTTCCGTCTTGCCTCCTGTAGTGTTTTCTTTGGAAACTGGAGCTACTGCAGCACTACTACTATCTTTGGGATCTATAGGGTTGCTGCTTCCTGAAGCTCCTGCAGGAGAGGGGGAAAAAAGGGAACACATGAATAAACCATATGCAGAAGAATATATTATTTTGTGCAAAAAGATCTTCTAAAAACACTATTTTAAATTGGCTTGTAAACCACTACAGCTGTACACGGCTCTCCTTAAGACAGTTATATCCCAAACCTTGCTGATTACATCGGGGTATAAGACTGCCCAATGCACATGTCAAAAATCTGGTGGGGTTTATACATTGTTCAGGACTTGTGTGTCTGCCTCAGAGAGGCCATTTTCACTGCACTGCTAGTGGGGTTTAATGATCAGGGACAAAGGTCCACATTTGTATTCTTTTTCAAGCCAAAACAAACAGCTATGACTCATCACACAATGACATTTGTGCCTATGCTGAATGTTAATTAAAAAAAAGTTAAGAAATAATGAACAAATATCTGTTGAACTTATTTTAATTCCAAAAATAATGGAGAAAAGATCATTGATTAAAAAGGTAAACATTCCTGTGTGTACTGAGAGTGTACAGAATTGACTATGCATGTAAATACAAATAAATCTAAAGTTAAATTTCTAATAGTTTTAAGTGCTTTCTTACCCTGCATACTGAGCTGTATAGCTCTGCGCAGATCAGCCTCCTCATCCTCCACTTCTATGTCTTGTCTACTAAGAGCCAATGCCTTTCTCAGCTCCTCATCATCCTCATCGACTACACCCTGTTCCATAGCATGTTGTGTCTCCACTCCCTGTTGTACAGTGGTCCTGAAAAATGAGAAATGACTTGTTTAACATCAGCAGTCTGGGGTTTAAATTGTGCTCAAAGCATGTTCAGCGCAAAACCATAACTTAGCTAACCACATCACACTGTTATCGAATTTAAGATCAACCCTCGGCCATATGATACTACACATGGACCGTTTTGCATTCAGTACAAATACAGGTAAAAGTAAAAGAAAAAAAGAGATTTGAATAAAGTACTTAAGCCATATTAAATTTCAATCGGTCTGAAAACATAGAATCTAGATAGATCTAGTGTGGACAATGCCAGGCTGTAACACCTCACCTCTGCCCGCTTGTTTGGGCCTCGTCCTCTCCTATGAGTTTTGGTCGTTGCTGTTGTTCCACCCTCATTATCTGCAAAAGTTGGTCTGCTTCACATTCAGGCAAATTCCCCCGAATCACAAAAATGGAATAGCCTAAAGCCAAGAGAGAATAATACATACATTATAAATATATATTACACTGAGGCTCTTCTTTAACAATAGTCAATGAACATCAATCAGTAGGTGAAAGATAAATCTTGTTTACCTTCTTGCTGTAATTGTGCTAGGAAAAGTGCAAGGTAAGTGTCTGAGATCAGCTCTGGTCCCGTTAACAAGGAGTTCAAATTAAACCACTGCAAAAAGCCCAAAAACAGACAAAACAATATAAAATATATTTGCTTTGCATTACAAGAAAATAGTATGATATGGTTTTATATTCACCCAAGTTTTGGAAGTCACATCAGTGATACCTTCGAATACTGCACTTAAAACCAATGAATGTTTCTCCTTAGATTTTTTTTTTTAATTAGTTTGTTTGGAAAATTTGTCTGTGATTTGTCTTGATAAAATGTATTATTGTTCAGACATCATACCTGATGTCCCAGTTTTCGTACTGTAAACCAATGCTCTTTGTAGTTACATATAAAGGCTTTTTCATTTCTGAAACCACAGACGACAGTCTAGTTAATATGAATTATATCAATCACAGAAAAATTATTAGTAGAAGGATTAATAGAAAGGCCTAAAAAAAACTTACATTGGGTCTATCATTAGTTCCTGGTACTCACGGCCGTTGAAGGGGATCAGCTCCAAACCCCAAACACTTAAAGCGTTACTGATCACCTGCCATTGCAAGAAAACAGCAAAGCAGTCAGGTTCCAGTGGTCCATTCCAGTAGTAAACAGATCAAATCAGAAACAGCTCCATCATCATCATTTGTAAAATCAAAGTGTATGCCTTGTCATTATCATCAGCTTTAGTTGTGATATTGTGATGCCACCTGAATCCAGGTGAGGGCAGTGTTAAGGCTCGCTATCATGCACAAAACATCACTTCAATTTTCTTTGGGATATTCAATAATAATAATAATAAAAACATCTCATATATTTAACATTGTGTCTATGAAAACCTTTCAGACATTAGCATTGTGTATGCAACTAGAAAACCCCAAGACAATATAATACAAATGTTGCACAGTGCTAATCAATCATCAGAATCAAAATACTTTATTGATCCCTGAGCAAATTGTTGAAGGTAATGGGTCACATCTACCTACACAGGAACTAATTTAGAGAGAAGCCTCAGAGTTTCGACTTTGGAACTGACACCCCCAAATGATCCAATCAGCCAATCATGTTATAATATCAGCACACATCATCATAAATTAATCACTCTTTACATCCATGGTGAGCAGAAAAGAATCTCAGAATGTCACACATGACAAAACTGAATGCAGATGTGCTCTAACAGCAAATCACTATGCATCTGATCATGCACTGAAGCCACAGTTGGTTCTGCTTTGTCTAACCTACACAGCTGATAACTGGAAAACATCAGGTGTCATCATCATCAACATCAATGTCTTTTTCCACTATATCAACGGTCCAATGTCTTTTTCTTGGCTAAGTCAAGTTGCCTTTATTGTCATTCCCACTATATACAACTTTACACAGTAAAACAAAACACAGCTCCCCCATCACCAGAGTGCTACATAAGACACATAATACACAAAACTATCTGGGACACGACATAAAACGCACGTATGTGAAATTTAGTGCAAAGCACAGCATAGGACACTAATATACAAGTAGACACAGTGACACTGCAGCACTGAACAGTACAGAAGATTTGTTTTAGTGCAAATAAATTGTCCAAATAATAAAAACTGTGCATGAAAACACTGAACTTAATTGTTTGAGCAGCAAGACAGCATGACTGAGTGGATTGTGCATTACTTTATAGACTGCCATAATATATTTTGCTTGTATAACTCCACTCATGACCAGGAGCATAGGTACCACGTTAAAGGATAATATAGGATTAATATAATATAATATAATATATATGAGAGAGAGAGAGAGAGAGAGAGAGAGAGAGAAAGACACGCACAATAACATACCCGAAAAGTGTACAGAAGTGTAAAAAAAAATCTTACTTGAATGGAAAAGAACCCGCTGTCATCCATGTTTCCAGAAGGTTGCTAAAAGGAAAACATGAGACATTATCAGTTTAGTTTTTACAATCTGACATTACTGAAGAACAGCTCCAGACAAATCAACTTCTTCCCATACCTCTAAAAAAGTCCTGTACTCCTCACTCAGTAAACCACCTTCAGCCATCCTCATCCTCTCCTCTTCATCCAGCTGGTGTGCGATAGATGACAGATCGACAGGGGTGAAGTATTCTCCCTGCAGCAGGTTGTTGAGGCAGTGCTGCGCACACAGAGAGCCTTCTTGCTGTAAAAGAAGAAGAGTTTCACACATTTAGCTGACACTGGACAGAGCGAAAACACGCGGATGATCTTTAAACCAGAGGACAGAGGGAAAACAGAACATAGCAATTAGTTATCTCAATCTTCAGACAAGAGAAAACCGAAATCTTCAGCACAAACAGTGAGTGAAAAACTACAGCATTTTACTCCTGATGTGGGTAAGCACCGAGCTAATGCTAGCCAGCCCGTAAAAGCTACTTCCGTAGCATGGAAGATATATTGGAAATCTTCTAATAAAACGAGCGGGGTTAGAAAAAAAACACAAAAACATGAACACGCACATGTAAACAAAAACTATAAACAAGAGCCACGTCATACACACGAGACTCTGCCTGGGTTGTTTGTTTGTAGCCAGTTAGCACGCTAAGCTAACTAACAATTTAGAAACCTGCCTGGGATAAAAGCACAAACCTCCGAGACAAAGTTTTCTTTTTTTATTATTATTATTTTAATAACACTCCGCTCTTTACAAATACAGTTTGAAATAAAAGAACACTGGTTCTCTTCCACAAAGAAAACAAACAACACAACTCACTTTTTCGTGGAAGATAGACTCCATGTTTGACTGATCTGTGGAGAATCATAGCGACCGCCGACCTTTGACCCCCGGTGCTCTCAGCCAATCACGAGCAGGCAGCCGCTGCTCTCAAATACACCCAATATTAGCGTTAGATTGCTGCTGTTGCTGTAGTATATGATTATTTAAATGTGTTAAGAATAATAAAGTATTTACATGGTGCCACTTTATAACCTCCTGCTATTGTTAGGTTTTTATGATTGCTTATTGTGAAATAAATTGCTATTTGATTATATATATATATATATATATATATATATATATATATATATATATATATATATATTTACTTATAATGTGTCAGTGGAAATTAAACACGTTTTAAAACATGTTTGTTCATGAATATGTATTAAATTATTCTCAGCAGTCTATTCTCTTCATTTCAAAGCTTTTCTCTTGGTTGTGCTGCTTCAATCCGATCAAATTTCAGCCATCACATCACGTGTTACCGGGGTCAAAGGAATCTGCAGTGAGACCTTATGTAGCTTCAAATCCATAACAATGAAGCTGTTGCTTTAACCAAACAAATTTTGAGTTGAGCCTCCAAGGCCATCTAACAAGTTTACTACAACATGGTCCTATTCATGTCCTTTGATTGAATGGTCAGAGAGTGCACTATTCGGAGCTCGCAAACAGCATCTGTAGCAAAGTACACAAGCTTAACTATATATGTGTGGATTTAATATCTGTTTATTCATGCCACAATGGCTTACAGAGGACAAGGAATTGATTTGGTTGCAGATACACTTACAAGGCCATTCTCATGATGAACATTTCAAGAAAAGTTAGGCATTGTGAGAAAAGGTCAGCCAAATGTGATGCAGCGCTCTGTTATACTGCGTTTGGCCTGCATGGCCTACCACGGATACAACTAAGGTTCCAAAAATTTGGGACACTGTGTAAAATGTAAAAATAAGAAAAACTGCAAGGAATGCAATGATTTGCAAATCACATAAACCCATATTTTAATTACAATAGAACACAAAAAACATATAAAATGTTTACAATGCATAAATGTACGGTTTTAAGAAATAAATAAGGAAATTTTGAATAACACTTTACAAAACATTAGGGACTGGGGCAACAAAGGGACTTTAGAAAAGAAAATGTTTTCTAAAAAGAAACAGCTGGAAGAACATTTTGCAATTAAATTGGATTATTATGTGAAAATCAAAAATGGATGCCTGTGATTTTTGGGCCCTCGTGCAGCACGTTGTTTAAAACAGGCGTAATGGAAATGGAAATGGAAATTCGCCGTCATCCACCAATTTAGGTTAAAGCTCTATCATGCAAAGAAGAAGTCATATGTGAAGATGATGCAGAAACGCAGTTTCTTATCTGGGTCAAAGCTAATTTAAAATGGACTGAGGCAAAGTGTTGTCAAACAATTTGAAATTCTTTTTGGAAACCATGCACACAGCGTCCTCCAGACTAAAGAGAAGAACCATCCAGCTTGTTGTCAGCGCTCACTTCAAAAGCCTGCATCTATGATGGTTTGTGGGTCCATTAGTGTCTACGGAATGGGCATCTAGAAATGTACCATTAATGCTGAAAGGTATATAAAGAATTAGAGCAGCATATGCTTCCATTTAGTCTTTTTCAGGAAAAGTCTTGCATCTATTACTATTTCAACTGTAAGGCTTTATAGCAGAAGAGTCAAAATCCTAGTATAGTATACACAAAAGAACAAGGCAGTACATCACCACTTTGTCATATCATTATTGTTTAGATGTTTTCTTGATTAACAGAAGATTAGATGAGCTGAGTAAACTTAAAAAAAGGGAGGGGGTGGTGTTAATATCTTCTTTTTGGTGCAGCTGTACATCTGTGCAGGATCTCTTCTATCCTTGTGACTGACCTCACAGTTAAATTCAGTACACTGGATCATTAGGAGAATTGGTTCGGGGCGGTGAACGCAACACATCCACCACCGGAGGGATCAAAACTGTGCCAGCTGACGCTCAGGGATTTATGGGTTAGTGAAAATTGCTTTTCCCAGTGGGGAGATTAAGAACTGAGTGGTGTTTATAGTGAGGGCTGAGTTGTGTGGTCTTCCTTGGCTCCTGTGCTAAAAGAGAATGTCCAAGGCTGTGTATTCAGGATCTGTGTGTAGAGTCTGACTGGATGTGATTGCAGGACCATGTGCACTATGCAAATAGATGCTGTAATTTTCCTGATCTATATTTGTTTAATGGGTGCTTCTGGGAAGTCAGTCCACCAGAGAGGTTATAAACCTGAGGCCTATAAACAAAGCAGGTAAAGTGGCTGTTTGCGCACTATAATTCTGTGTGTTTGTGTATACAAAGTATATTTTTTGTTTGCAGTAACTTTACTTAATAGTATAGTTTCAATTGTTAAGAAAATGTTACTTATTGAACTTGATCATCTACATGTTAAGTGTTAAAGTGATATCTCAAACACAAACTTCAGACTTAGGTCATATTTATCATTAGCAGTTAAAGAGGAACATATGGAAAGCAATTTTGCTAATACAACCTTTCTGTTTATTTTTTTACAAGGCACGTTTGATAGAAATATGTTTGATAGAACAACATATTGGGTAGTGTTGACACCTCAGGTTCTTGGTCCCTGATTTGAGTCTGAGCCTAGGCTCAGCTTACTTTCTTTCGTTGCATGTTCTACCCATGTTTTGTGGGGACTTTCTATGTGTTCTTTTTTTCTTCGTACTTCCTGATACATGCATAGAGATGGAGATGATGGAGATGCTAAAAATGCCCCTAGGTTCCCTATGATGGGATGCTCTAACACCACTGTGGCATAGTTTAAGTTGTTACTAAAAACTTAAGTGTGAACTGTCACAAATAAGTATTTTGTATTGTGTTAATATTGAATTATTTCAAACAAACAAATTAATGATTGGAATGGAAATTTGTTTCTATGGATAGCATTCATAAACCACTACACTCAGGGCAATAAACAGAAAGCTGGATTGTGTACTTATCTTCTACATTGACAGAAAAAAATAAATTACCACAAAAAAATCTAATCATTCATTGTGAGTTGCAAGGTTATAGAAGTAAGCATAATAATTTTACATTTGATTTCACTTAATATCCTAATGGAAAATTTTACCTAAATTGACCTATATCAAAATATTTAACTTTTCTTTTAGTGTATAAACAAAAATAATTGCATGGTAAACTCCTGGTGTATGACCAAGACCACAAAATTCTCAAAGGATTGAAAATTACAATACACAAATTGCAATGGCCAGGAACACCATTTGTGTTCTGCACAAATATCCATTAATTGGGAACACATTACTTATGGTAATACCTGACAGCACAATATGTTTAATCACATCTGCTTCACCTTGCTTGTTATATAACCTGAGAATTTGTATATGCGGTACATAGTAATATACTAATACTAGTAAGACTCATAGCCTCTTAATGTGTTTAAATGGCAGTTTGCAAATACTCAGCTTGTTAAAAGCTATATTTACACACAGCTTTTAACACAAAAATGAGTATTTCAAGTGATGACATATTTAAAATATATGTGGAGGTCAGTGCACATCCTGAAGTGAGTAGACCTGCAGATTTGTTCACTGATATAGGAGTGGATTAAACAGACCTTAAAGCCAAAAGGGATTAGTAACCAGCTGCTGAGTTGGACAGAACGGAAAAGCAGTTGTTACCACAACACTCTCTATTTCTCCCAAACAGCAACACCCTGCCTTCATCATTTCAGATTATATCAAATATCACTTAATGCTTGGCATTCCACTGCCTGATATAGTCTTGTTCCTCCAGTAATCTATTTTACTCTTTCATTTTAATGTACTGTGATCTTTTAAATCCTATGAATGCAAGGCTTTTTTGTTCATTACCAACAAATCCATAGGTGATGTATAAATAATTTTAATTTCTGAGCAGTATACCATAACTGTATTGAATTCTTGCCTATGATTGGTCAGAAGGGAGTAATAAATTTCCTTTAACAGCTTTAACAGTAGTTCAGGCAAATCCCAGGTTTATATTAAATTGTGCTCATACTAATACATGATCATTAATACATTAGCTATAGCTATAGTTACAAAAGTATTTGTAGTAAATGTTTCATATAAACAGTTTTATATGAAACATGTAATCAGCGAATTGCTAAGGTATTTAGGTATTTTGAATAAGGTATTTAGAATTTCGGCACTTCCTAAAAATCTTGTAACATGGCAAAGGTTTAATCATGAAGGTCTTTGCGGTTTCTCTGAAACTTGACCAGCTACTTATTTTTCATATTAATTCCACGTGAGAGAATAAAAGAAAGGCTGCTGCGAGAATAAGCGATAACAGGAACTTGTTTTGTGGACATTTCACAATATTAGATGTAATTCAAATAGGATGATGGATGGACTTTAACTAGTAAAAAGGAATTGCGTTGGTATACAAGGAACAAAACATTTTAGGATAGGCTATTACTGAAACATAAACTGCTAATATGAAAATAGTAAAAGTTTAGTAAAATAAATAAAAATTATAATACAAATGCATTATTTTCTTATAAGAGCACACACACTTGTAATTTTCAAAGTGTTATTAAAGTGTAATTGTAATAATGTGACCTGGTTTCCTTCATGTGTAGGTCTCGGAGAGAACTAGAAATGGTAAATGGAGGAGCTCACAAGTCTGGCAGGTCTGAGATTTTGCTTCATTTTACTTGAAGTTTGAACTTGAATTTAAATTTACTTGAACTTCCAGAAAATAAATCTAGCTGAAAACAAAGCTGTTTGAATTATCGATGTATTTGTTAATTTATATACATATATCTAGGGTTTTAGATATGGCACATTGATTTTTATTACATTCTCACAGAGCTCACAAAGTTTACCTGTTATGTTTTAACTTTTAAGCTGTGATGAACCCAAGTCAGTGAATTACTTTATATATTTTATACATATACAATTGTATATTTTAAATATATAATATAATGTAAGATTTTAGATAAATGGTATACAGAGCATATTAAATAAATGTGCTAGAGATAATTTCATCTAGTGAAATAATTGTAAAAAGAAAATCTGATTTGTTTGCTAATAATAAAAAAATATATTAATTACTTTTAATCACTAAAACAGTCCAATTTTCAGAAGAAGTCCAGATCTAACAAAATCTCCTGTGACAAAATCAGAACAATTACTAAGAATAGAAGACCATGACTTTACAATGAGGCCAGCATTTGGAGGTGAGTCTGTTTTTTATTTATTTTTTTTTTTTATATATATTCAAAATCAAATGCTTAGTATCAGTCAGTAATAAGAATAAATAAAACATGGAGCTAAGACATTCTGTGCAAACTCAGGCTTAAATTCCAGGTACATACTGTATAAAGAATGAAACAAAAAAATATAAAAAATAACAAAAACACAAAAAAACAAACAACAACAAAAAAATTATATATATATATATATATATATATATATATATATATATATATATATATATATATATATATATATATAATCTGGAGCACTCATAGCCATGACTGCTGTCTGAGAATGTGAAGCTAAATTTACATGCTAATCTGCTTGACAAGAACTCAGACAGAATGAATACACTGATACAAGGCCGGGATTCTGTAGTAATATTTGAATACTGCCGGGCTGAGCATGATTGAACAATTTGTTTGTGGTTGAATGGTCAGTTCACAGGGATTTAGTATGATTACTGTACATGGTGACCTGGATAAAAAATTTGCATGTGTGGACACTTTTAGCATTTTGCAATGAAAGCAGAAACCATAATATATCAGTATATTCTTACAACAAAAGATATTATACCAGGAGCAACACAGCAATGTTACATCAGCTGATGACTGCTTTAAAATGGCCTAGTTAAGGCAAAACAGAGACATGATCACAAGCCAGATTTGGGAACTTTGATCCACTGTGACCTAAATGTAATTATTTTATTATTATTATGAGAGAGAGACAAAAACTAAAATCGAACAAATTCCTGTGTACCATGAGTAACATCAAATCCTGATCGATTGCGGAAACGTTTTTCCATACAGATTTGTAAAGAATATAATTACTCAAAGTTTTATTTGTAATAATCGTATTATTTTCTATACTTTTGCACTTACAGGACCTCCTATACCAGTAGGGGTAGATGTTCAGGTTGAGAGTCTTGACACCATCTCTGAGGTTGATATGGTGAGAACTAATCTATAAAATAAATGAGAAATAATGTATTCGAGAATTTAAATAACAAGGCAAACACATTGTAAGCTTATAGACCTGCTCGGTAATAGCTGTGGTAATCTGGGTATGAATTGTTTTGCACTTTAACAGATAAATAGCAGGACCTATGAACATAAAATTTAAGTTTTGGATTACATAATTGAATCTCAATTCTTAGACGTTCTCTGCTAAACCTGTAATAATGTCACATGGTATCTAGTCAGCTATCTCAGCTAATGCATGTTCTGTGGCTAAAGAGGTTGGGCATGGTATTGTAACATCATTACTCTAAACAGCCTTTAATTCTCTAATATTTAAGGTATGTATTTTGGTATTCATTTTAAATAGAAAATGTGACTTGTTTTGTTAAAAAATTGCCCTGAATACCAATCTACATGCATTAAATTATAAATTTAATAAAAATTATATTTCTCAGGGTTATTTTAAATGAATCCTAACAATGTACTGAAAATACTAGTTGAATCATCAACCAGAGTGGCATGATTTTATGTGAAGAATGTAGTAAAGAATGTGAAAACTACATACATGTAGTTTTGATAATCAACATCAGCCAATTGTGGTGCATAATGCTGTAATTTTATGTCCCCAGGACTTCACTATGACTCTTTATCTGAGACATTATTGGAAAGATGAGCGCCTTTCCTTTCCAAGCACTAACAACCAGAGCATGACCTTCGACAGCAGGCTGGTAAAGAAGATTTGGGTCCCAGACATGTTCTTTGTTCACTCGAAAAGATCTTTCATCCATGACACTACAACAGACAACGTGATGCTGCGGGTTTATCCAGATGGAAATGTGCTCTACAGTTTACGGTACAATTGCTCCAACCATGTGGGATTATTATTATTATTATTATTATTATTATTATTATTATTATTATTATTATTATCATACTGAATGACATTTTTAGTTTGTTTTGATTTATTTATTTCATGCAAAGAGAGATCCTGTGGCAGTTTTAAGGTTTTTCATCTTGCTCAGGGCAGAGCAGCAGGAGGAAGGGATCAGCTGGAGAGCAAACAACTATGTCCAAATGTTCCTGCCTGCAGGCTACTGCTGTCCACAATACACCACTTTTAGTTAAATTTAGAACATTCCACTCAATATTGAACTCATGGACCTCGGATCGTGCCGCAAGGGACAGCATCATTGAGCAATCGCCTTCTCTTCTCTTCTCTTCTCTTCTCTTCTCTTCTCTTCTCTTCTCTTCTCTTCTCTTCTCTTCTCTTCTCATGATCACACACTTAGCAGCTACACTACATGTAGGTGTCAACTGTAGCTCAGTTCATTCCTAGAAGTGGGGCTTAAAGAGGAAACATGGCCTGCAAAGTGTGGCAATCAAGAGACACTAACTATTTATGCCTCTCACATAGATTATTAAGTGAATAAACCCCATTCTAATAAACTAATGAAGTGAATAAACCTCAATCTAATTAGTTGTAAAATGTAAACACAATTTTACACTATTTAAAGCTTTAGCATTTTTGCAATATAACTGCATTCTCTTAAAGCATGGTAAATTGTTACCTAGTCATACAAATACTTTGTGGGTAATAAAGAATATTACCTATGTACATCAAGAATATTTTACAAGACTGTGCCAATGATATTTGAAAAGATATGGGATTAAATTATGATGTCATTGTGTTCCACAGAGTAACAGTCACTGCCATGTGCAACATGGACCTCAGTCGTTTCCCCCTGGACACACAAACCTGCTCACTCGAGATAGAAAGCTGTATGTAAAAATAAAAATAAAAATTTATTTATTTAATTATTATTGTGAAATATTGCATAGATTTCAGTGACAGTAAATTAGAGTACAGCAGTTACAGTGATCACTGTTGGTTGCCAGTTCATTGGTCACAGCTCCTGTCATCAAATATACATGTAATCTAATACATGCTGATTTACAGATCTGATTTATGATCTAAACCAGTGAATGTGGCATTAGGCACAAAAAAAATCCATCTTAGTGTGACCAGTCAGCCGTCAAACTGGTCAAGCTGGTAGAATATTTTTGCCAGGTGAGGAAAAATAAAAGTTTCTAAGAATTTAGTTGGTAATGGTATATTGCAATAACACAATACATTTTTATAATTTTTTTATTCTTATAATAAAAAAGATGGAAAATATCTTCACACCTGTCAAAGATAGTCATCAGCTAGACCTGTGTTTTGGCTGCACAGATCTGCTAAGATACAAAGATATGCTAACATACAGCAATGGAGGCAGGAATTAAAGTGTGGCATTTTACTACTACACAGTAATACCAATGAGACACACTGAAAAACAAATATATGGCATAGTGTATTGAAACATCCAAAATACCAGTAATGTACTAAAGGTTTACAAGAACAACTCAAAAAGTTGTAATTGCTTCAATGGCCTGAATAGTCCCTGAAGCTCAGTATTATCAAATAAATAGGTAAGCTGATAAAGCACATATTATTCCTGCTTTATTTTTATTCCCAAAGAACATCCAGAAATGTGTTATTTTGAAAGCCAAAGCAGGAACGTGTTAGTGGATGGGTATACAGTACTTAATAAACTGGCGACTCACTGGACAAGCCATGCAAAAAAAAAAAAAAAAAGGCAAAATAAGTAGTGACCAAGAAATCTGTTGAATTACCACTGTAGATGCATACACTGATGATGACCTCATGCTGTACTGGAAGAAAGGGAACGAGTCTTTGAACACAGATGACAAGATCTCACTGTCCCAGTTTCTCATCCAAAAGTTTCACACAACTACAAAGCTGGCTTTCTACAGCAGCACGGGTAATCCATCATATTGTGTTACTGTTACTCTGAAAACTGGCACCCACTATGTTACTAAACTTTTTTTTTTTTACAGGCTGGTATAATAGGCTGTACATCCACTTCACCCTCCGGCGTCACATCTTTTTCTTTCTGCTGCAGACGTATTTCCCTGCCACGCTTATGGTCATGTTGTCCTGGGTGTCATTCTGGATTGATCGCAGGGCTGTTCCTGCTAGAGTACCTTTAGGTTAGTTGAAAGAAACATACTTTAACCTAAACCTGACAGAGTGCAGTAACACAGCTTACTGTTATTCTAGTCCAAAATAGTTATGATTTGGACTAAATATTACTGCTGCATTATTTCACCTTTTCGTTGGTTCTATTTACTTTTTTCTGCTGTAAAAAATTCTTACATACTGTAAGATAAAAAATGAGCATCTGGAAAGATCATACTGCCATCATACAGCTGTTTACTGTCACTTAGGTATTACTACGGTTCTTACAATGTCAACCATCATCACCGGCGTCAATGCCTCTATGCCACGTGTGTCCTACATCAAAGCAGTGGACATCTACCTGTGGGTCAGCTTTGTGTTCGTGTTTCTCTCTGTTATTGAGTATGCGGCTGTCAACTACCTGACCACCGTGCAGGAGCGCACAGAGAGGAAGCTCCGAGAGCAAGTGAGTGGACACAAAGTATCAGACAGGTTCAACATTAATACACTTGTTTTTTGCACAAAAAGCAGTATTAGTTCAAATTTCATGTTATCCTTTTTAATGCCAGGCACAATATCTGCCTCTTGGCTAAAGTTAATTTAAACTTACAGGAATGATCAGTTTAGAGTATTGAGCAAATGATTTCACTTGATTAAAAAAAATGGTCTATCTTATTGATTCCATTACAGTGGTCCCCCGGAACTCGCGGGGTCCCTGGAACATAATAGTGTACAATATTTGACCAAATACATAGTTTAAAATGTTATTCCTAAAGTTCCTAAACTTTCATTTAAGATATTCCACAACTTGCTGTTAGTTAGGTTTCAAATGAGAACCCGTGAATTGTTTACAATGTTGCTTTCCAGAAATGTTTCACATAGATGCTCTTAATTAAAAAAAAAGATAAGAATCGACTCACCCACCCAACTACTATTCATTCTGTTAATGTTCTGACTTTTTAGTTACCCTGCACATGTGGTATAGAGCACCCAGATGAGAACATGATGGTGACTACCGCCTATAGTGACGTGGACCAAAGCACAACAGGAAACTATGGGATGCCAGAGAACGTAGTGAGACAGGAGAGGATCTTTGCTCAGTTCACGTTAGCAGACAATCAGACCACCAGTCAGGTGAGGAGCTTGAGGAGCTACGTCAACATCTGGATAGACACTCATGCCATAGACAAGTACTCACGGGTCATTTTTCCTGGTGCATACACCCTCTTCAATATCATTTACTGGTCCATTTATTCCTAACACAACACTCGGCTACAGGACTGGAATGGTTGGAACTTTTTAAAGGCTGGGATAGACTTTGAAGAACATGGAGCAAATCAGAAGATATCACTATATGCATTTGTACTTTTTTGTTTCCAAAATGCAAAAGGGCAATTTTGAAATCTTTTAAATAATTGTTTTATTTGTTTATAGTGTTTTTTCCCCCATTGTACTTAAATAAAAGAAAGTGTTCCCCTTCAGAACCACTGCTGTAGATTACAGAACATCAAAAGACAATGGGTCTGGGTTTTAAAGACAATACACCCATGTAGAACTCACGCTCCTTGTCCTTAATTCCGTATTTCTCCTACAATTGTTTTGAATGCTTTAAATTTTTAATCCACTGCATCTTAAGTTTATCCTCTAATTCAAACACTACACTACTATGATACAAAGGCTATGGCTTTATGGGTTATTCTGATTGCCAGTGTGTTCCAAAACAGAAAGAAACCCTGAAGACAGATACCTGAAATAAGGCCATGATGTTGTAGTTGATGCATGTTATTTTATAACCACATCAGCATTATTTAGTGTTGGAGCTGTAAAACTTATATATATACAGTATATATATATATATATATATATATATATATATATATATATATATATATATATATATATATATAATTTATATTATTTATTATTTATATAGAAATTATTTCAACAAAATAAACCTATAAAAAAGTTTATTTTGTTGAAATAATTTCTAGTTTCAACATTGAATGAAGTAGTTTGCATGATTTTTTTATATATTGCATACAAATATCAGCTTGTTTTGTGTATTTAGCCTATTTGTTAGTATTCGGTAACAACAAAATGTCTGGGGTTGGTCAGATGGTGTAATAACAAACAACTTTCCACTTGAGATCAGTATAATTGTGAGTTGTTTATTATTGTTGTGAGTTTTTTTATTTCTTTACCTGAAAAATTAACTTAGTTTGCTTTGATGTTTTACACCAGTTGTTAATATTGTCATGATTTATGAGAAATGCAATAAACTTGTTCCTAATACAGATAAAACCGTTATATACTATGAATCTAAACATGCATTATTTTAGGACTTCCTCCACAGAAGCGGCCTGCAACTTATTTGGTAGTGACATAAAAGAGATGTAGAATCCACACATTATGCATAGCAGGTATTCAAACTCACAACAAGGAACATTAACCATTGAGCTTTTGCTGTCCATGGAGATGACTCAGTAATACTACTGGAGATGTGGCCATTACTGTAACAGAGAACGTTTGGATTGTCACAGTGAACGATTATTAACAAATTTGGAATCACTCAGAATGTCCAGTTTATAATTTGAGTATAGATTATGAACGCACTGTCAAAATATACTACATAAATACAACAAACATTTAGGTTTACTAAAAGAAATATTAAGCAAGTTAAAATTTCACCAGTATATAGGCAAGTTTTGTGTGAATCTTCCATTAAATTAACAAAAAGATTTAGTTATCCTGATTATATCATTGACTGTATCGTTATGCCATAAATAAAAACAAGATCTGAGCACAATATGCATGATTGTAATAGATTTAAAATTTAATGTAGATTAATATTTATTTATCCTATTTATATCTCAAATTGTAGGCTATGGTTTCACACTTTCTTCCAAACACGAATAATTATTATTGCATTTTATTCTGTACAATTGTGAACATTAATTTACTAATTAATTATGTTTATTTTAACCAACTTACTTTGTAGTTGATCTGTGACCTTTTTTTTATATTTTATATTTTTTTATATTTATTTTGTCCATGCTTTAGGCACCATGCGTGATGGGTAATCAGCGTTGTAGATATCAACATTAATGACTTAATTGTTTTATATTGCACATTTAAAAGATTCAAAGCTCCTACTATTTCTGGGAAAAGCAGTATCAGAGTATCAAAGTATTATAGTCAAGCATGCTACAAACATGGTTGAAGCATCAGAGAAGGAAATGGCATTATGATATATGCATATATGTTACAGTTATGACACTAGATTATGTTTAAGGGCACAGTGGTGTAGCAATTAATGTTGCGATTTTACAGCTCCGGTGTTCCCCATTTGATCCTAAGCTCAGGTTAATAATCTGCAGAGTTTTCATGTTCACCTTATGTCCATATGGGTTTTATTTGGCTTCTTTGATTTCCTGCCACCTCCCATTAACATTCCAGTAGGTGTAATGGGTACATTACATTGCCCTTAGGTTTGAACAAGTAGGAGTATGTATACATGAATTTGGTTTTAGGGTGTATTAATGCCTCATGCCCAGTGTTACTAGGATAGGCTCTGGCTCACCAGTGAACTTTATCTAAATAAAAAAGTTAGTAAAGAATATTGATTGAAAAATTGTGTA
This sequence comes from Silurus meridionalis, assembly GCF_014805685.1. Taxonomy (NCBI): domain Eukaryota; kingdom Metazoa; phylum Chordata; class Actinopteri; order Siluriformes; family Siluridae; genus Silurus; species Silurus meridionalis. The sequence goes on along the minus strand of NC_060891.1, from coordinate 19,079,079 downwards.
AAAAATGTATATGGTTATGTTAAAAAGGCTTTACCTTTTGGCTGAACAAACCTTTGATAAATATTTTGATATTATTAAATGTACCCTGCACTACATGGGTGGTCACTTCAAGCCTATTTTGTATTATTTATAAGTAATGAGGCGCATTTAGGCTTCAGCTGCAAGTCAGTTTCAAGTGCTCTTACCTCAGATTCAGCAATAAACCAGCATGTTCATGTTTTCAGCTCGGGCCGTTTTTAGATCCCCAAATAATATACCTAAGGAGCTTTTCTTGACACTTGCATAGAACAAATTCAGATCTAGTTTTTCTGCCTTTTTAAGCTTGACATCATATGAACAAGCTATTTGAATTACTATAATAAAAAAAGATGCTTCTTTCAGACTTCCACCTACTAGTGTTTTTTTTTTTTTGAGCTTTTGTATGGATGAAATGAAAGATCTAACAAATTGTTTTGCTTGCCCACACAAACATTCTACCAAAACTGGCAGACTTTGTGCTACATTTCAATTCGAAACGCTCACAGACTAAAATAATCAACATTAAAGTTTATTGACTGATCTACCGGCAAAAAGATTTCTTCACATTGCAGTATCTGACATACATGCATTTTCTTAAATAATAATCGGTTTTCTTTTCCAGTAGTGTGTTATGGATTTATCAGAAATACATTTATTCGACTGAATAAACTTGAGTAATGCACAAAACAAAAAAAAAAAGCATCGTAAAATAAATGTCACCTGCAGAGGTGCTGGATTGTAGCAGCTTTATTTGGACAAAGTGCTGCCCCGTTATAGCAACGTCATGTCTTCGTTATTCTAAACTAATCGAACAGAATGCTGATCCCCAAGATCCATTACACATGTCTAGTTGAAAATAAAAAGTGCATGCAAGTACCACAAAAGATGAATTTAAAAAGTGAATGTGCCCCGGAAAACTAACAAAAACATAAAGCTAACTACATCCGTATAAGATTACAGACATGTTTCTCACCTTTCCTATTTTCAAAATCATGTAAAAATATGTATTGTAGGTTATTATCTCTATTTCTATAACCTTCTTGCTTTTTTTTTTTGTTTTTATCTGAACCAATGCATTGCACTGGAGTAATTTAAATAAATTTATGTTTTCTGTTTCAGGACACATTCAGTCTCTGATCATGTTTGTGATAGACACAAAAAACAATGCAACACACCTAATCATATGCATGTTCATTTAAATACTGTACTTATTGTCAGTAAAAAAAATAATAAATAAATAAAAAACTATTAACGATAATAACCCCCTTCACCGCCCCTTCTCCCCTGGTTTCGACCTCCACCTTGGCCCCATCCACTCCCATGTCCACCTCCTCCATATCCTCTACCCCCATGTCTGCTTCCTCCATATCCACCTCTGTGTCCTCCGCCTCCATATCCACCACCCCCTCGTCCTCTTCCTCCTCCATCTTGTCGCTTCTGCCAGGGCGGCATCTCGGGGGGAGGAGCTTCAATCTCTGAGGGTCTTCCACCTCGATCAGGAACCCTTCCCATCAGCACCTGGGGATTAATTAGCAAACAGAAAAATCCTGAGCTGAGGAATGGCTGGATTTATACTATTTAATGCAACATGGGAATTTATTTTAGTTAACTAAATAATGGTTGACAGAGCTTACAAATAACAGAAACCAGTGGTAGATAAAGTACACAAACCATGTAGAGACTCTCTGTAAATTATTACTCTAGTAAAAACGCTCTCTTTAAACGTTCACATGAGTAAAAGTACAAAAGTATTTGCCTTTAAATTAACTTAAATATACAAATTGTATTTATTGATTTATTATGGCTGTAATGTTCTTAATATAATATAATATAATATAATATAAAGACTCTTCCAAAATCAACTCAGTTTATGTGAAAAGACTCTGTTATTCTTAGCACACCAATCTATTAATTGAATGATATTAATTAATCAAAACTGTTTGATATCCATTAAAATAATCATGCGCCCAAACCCGTCTTTTCAACCACTTAAAAAAAAGTTGTAGGTTGTGTTGTGGCAAGTTAGAGTCTGTAGATTCTTCCATCATTTATTCCTCTCAAAATGTTCTGCTTGCTGTTGAACTGATGCTGAACTGTATGTTGGTGATCAGTAGATACCACAAAGCGGCTATCGAAACTAGTTTAAAACAGGGCGCGCTCTACTCTGATTGATGGCTTGCTGCATGTTTGACCAGTTACATTTTTTCCACTGATAAATAGAAACGACTGATTTTGTAAAATGTAGTTTAGTAAAAAGTAAAATATTTAACTTTGAAATGTAGAAGTTAAAGTGGAAATACTTAAGTAAAGTACACATACACATAAAGCTACTTAAGTAACAAATTACATTTATTTCCTTACTGTCCAACACTGAGAGACACCAACTACAATTCCTTTATGCCTATTACTGTTCAGATTTAAAATAAAGACACTCAATGATTATATATCACCATGGTATGAGAGTTCATTGAGACTGCAAAAACTGAAGTGTATATATATTTATATCTATATCTATCTGGTAAGAAAGATTTGAGACAAAGAAAGAAAGAAAGAAAGAAAGAAAGAAAGAAAGAAAGAAAGAAAGAAATGTGCTTTTTAGTTGTCACATGTACTATATTTTACTTGTTACTCTACTTTACAGAACAGTGAAATTATTTTTGCATATTAAAAAAAAATTGCAAACCTGTCTCCTGTTTCCTCCCTGTACCCACCCAAGTGTCACAAATATATACATCACCACAAAAATACAGAGACGCTTAAACTGCCACAATCTGATTTGCACTCACCTTGTTTACAGCACAGGCAGTCCTCTCTCTGCACGACTTGCTGGTACTTTTCACCAAGTTGCAGATGTCGTCCCGTGCAGCCAGGAGGTGAGCAAGGCTTATTGATGATTTTAATGTTAGTGAGTGTCTCTTTGGCTGATAGGCTCTGGCCATTGTGTCAGTTTTTGCCTGATAAAAAGGAATGAATGGAATTTACTCGGCTGATATTCACTGCCCACTTCATTAAAAAACGCCTGTAAGCCTGGGCATGTATGCACTTCTCCAATCAAGCAATCATGTGGCAGCATCATGCATAAATCACACAAGTAGAAGTTGATGATTTAATCAAACATTAAAAAAAAATGATTATGATTATGGTTTGAGCTGGCATGAAAGTTATAATAAGTCAAATAACCAAAACTGTGGTAAGGAAAAAAGCATTGCATTACACAGACTACAATAGCTAAACACCATATCTCGGTCCACCCATATCTGCTAAAAACAAGACTATGAAGTTGCAGTGGACACAAGCGCACCGAAACGTCAGCTTGTCTGACGAATTTGAATTTCTGCTGTGCCATGCAGATGGCTGGGTTAGAATTTGGCATCAACAGCCAGAGATCATCAACCTAAAAAGACTTGTGTTAACAGTTCAGATTGGTATTAGTGGTATAATGGTGTGGGGAGTGTTTTGTTGGCACAGACTGCACCCATAAAACCAATTTTATGCAGCATTATTCGAATGCCACAGTATATGAGTGGTGCTGCTGACCACACATGCCATCTGCTAATAGCTACTCTCACTCTAATCAAGTCACAGAGGCAGAAATTCTCTCCAACTGGTTCCACAACAATGAGCTCAGTGTACTACAATGGTCCACTGAGCATCTTTGGGGTGTGGTAAAGCAGGAGACACACAGCAATAAAGTGCATCTGACAAATCTGCAGCAATTATGTGATGCAAATGACTGTTTCTGATATTAATGAAATCCATTTTACAAAAGAAATGAAACCGATCTGACAGCAAAGGGTCATACTAACCAATGTTACTACAGTGTTCCTAATAAAATGGCCTGGTAAATGAATACTGGATATGAATTTCTACTGACCCTAAACTCAAAACTTTTTACAATACTTCACTAAGTGGTGCCAAAACACAAACAATGACAGAAAAATAACAGAAAGCTGCAGTTTAACATGCCTTGGCTCTGTCTGACCAGCTGAAAGACTGCACAGTAACATCCAAGCGTTTGATCAGCATGCGCCGGCGACACTCATAGTCTGCCAAAAGAACACTATTCATTTTCTCCAGCTGCCTCTGAGGGTAAAAACAAGTCAATTATTAGGACTTACAATCCATAAAATGTCACCACTTACACTGGCGGTGTTCATATGACTGAAACCCACTCACATTTATTTATACTGATACAAATTTTGTTAGTAATTTAAACAGCTATGCTGTTAATGAATATGGTCTTTCTTAATCCTCTAGTCTTCATAACTGACTATCTTTTATTGCAGAGGGTCAAAAATATATATATTTTTAGGGGTTCCACAAATGCACACCTCTAAGTTATAGAAATAAGTTTCTAAAACAAATATTCACTATATTCACTATTATGCTGCTATTCTGTAATACTAAAGCCTGTTGTGAAATACTTACCCATTGCTCACTGTTAAGGGTCTGCTTTAATACTGGTTTTCCAATGTGATTCTCTGGAACTTTCTTCAGCAAAACCTTTACCTAAAGCAACATTTGAAACAAGTGCTCAACATTTACACAGCAAAACAAAAAAAACCCCTGCAAAATGCTTTATACTGTTGTCACAAGCCAAAGATAGATTTTGGAGTATATAGATTAACACTGTGATAGCTCATATAGAACAAACAAACAAACAAAGTTAATTTCTTTAATGCAAGAAGTGCAGTAAACTTACCTCATTTTCTATATCTGCAAATAAGTCTGTTGTTTGCTGTTGTTCTGGCTCTGGGAGTTTTAGCACTTTGCAAATTGCTTGGAGGTCTTGAAGAGGCGAGATCTTCTCCTCACCTTTTTTGTCTCGAGACGTTCTGCTTGTTAAAATCTGTGCGGCCTGAAGTTCTGATACTAAAAACACTGCAAACAAAACACTGTTTAATAAAAATAGTAACTCTGAATGACTGTTGTGGTGACGTTTGGGTAATAAAACTTACAAAGGATTTTCAGATGCTCCTTTTTGGTCATCAGTTCGGCCTCAAGCCCTTTATATGGACAGGACAGCTCTTTCAACAATTTGCTTAATTCGAGATTTGCCTTTTCAGGATCTTCTGTAAATATACATTGTGGATTAAAAGTGTGTAAGCTTATGAAGTTAGAATAGAAAGCAAAAGACAAGGGTTGTGGTCTATATCTTACTATTCTAAGAGCCTTTTAAAATCATAAAAAATACTTGATGTAAAAATTACCTATAATTTCCGATTTCTGATCCTTGCCATCACAGTGCTGGTGAAGTTTTGATGATATCCATGTACACACATGTGCAAACTCCTGAGAGTAAAACCCTTGCTCACATGCCGCTGAAAGCGTCTTTTCATCAAGGGAACCACTGTACCTGTGGAATATATATACATACAGTATGGTCTACAAGTCAGCATCAGCAATAATTAAAAAAAGACAGTGCTGCTTCAGTGCCCAGAAAACAGATTTCCCCAATATTCTAGCTATAGTTGGGCACAAGAGGGTTCTCAGTGTGCATCCTGAGGAACAAGAGGAACCAGTCATTTAAAACCAAACCAAGAGCATTTAATATAATCATTTAAAATACAGCCCTTATAATTTTTTCATAATAATTTAAGGTGTACTTAGCCTAATTAGCTGATCACACGGGGTGTTTTCAACGAATCATAACTCGACTTCATACTTTTAAGTTGTAAACAGTACTTTTCTTTTCTGAAACAGCAACTATTGTTATTATCAGGTTCTTTTGCACAGCACAGACTAACGCACCTAGCTAACGTTGCTAAGCTGCTAACGTGCCAAATACTCAACAATAAAGGTATCAAAATGTATTCTATTACGTACCCAACTTGATCAAGTCCATCAAGTATGTCGCTTTCCATTGTTTCACAACTAATGACAAGTAACGAATCTAAACAACCATTAAAGCAGGTGGGAAAGGGTGCTGTTTTCGATTCAAGCGCGCACCACGCGTGTGCATCGGTAATACGTCCGTAATGCAACACGAACACCGTTCCACAGTTCCGTTAATATCCGGAATGTGCATTTTTTTGTAACAATATATTTTTTTACTTGTTTATATATTTTTTATTCGCTTTCACCTCTATCAAACTGAATAAAGATACTTTACAAATCTGAATGTCACACAAGATGACGAAGTGGAGAGAGTGAGAGAGAGAGAGAGAGAGAGAGAAAGAGAAAGAAAGAAAGCTTAAGGGCCTTGTCCAGGAGCGGAAGCTTTGGTTTATTATCTTCTTGTCATTATCTTGTTGTATGGTGAATTAGTTTTTTTTGGAAGCAATTTTGGAAGGTATCCATGTTAGTACTTTCACCAGGAATAAATCCTTTCCTGCTCCAAAACACCTCCAACCCATTAAACTTCGACCTCCCTTTTAGCGTGTTGGTGAGAGGCAGTCTGCTAACATCTCTCCTATTCTTACATAGGTTCTTCTGGCCTAGTCAAATTTATACTCCACTGTCCACAGAACATTTTTCCAGTCATTTACTAAAATAAATATACACCAATCAGCCAATACATTGACATTATAACCTTATAACTAGTGACGTGAAAAACTGATTATCTCTTTCTCATGGTACCTGTTAGTGGGTGAGATTTATTAGACAGCAAGTGTGTTGGCTAGACAACTGGGTCAGAACATCTCCAAAACTCCAAAAAAAGTTCTTGTGAGGATTCCCAGTCTGTAGTGGTCAGTATCTATTAAAAGTGGTCCAAGGAAAAAACAGTGGTGAACAGGCGACAGGGTCATGAGCGGCCAAGGTTCACGTGATTGATGCACGTGGGGAGCGAAAGCTGAACCGTGTGGTCTGATCCAATAGACGAGCTTCTGTAGCTCAAATTGCTAAAGTAGTTAATGGTGCTGATGCTCGATGGGTCAGGACTGTTTTGCCAGCAAAAGGGGGCATATATACATACAGTGGGGGAAATAATTATTTGATCCCCTGCTGATTTTGTAAATTTACCTCCTTACAAAGAAATCACAAGAACTCTCTGCTAAAGAATGCACATGAACAGGCTGGTCTGAAGTTTGCCAGTGAAGGCTAGGCTTGTGAGAATGTGATGTGGTCAGATGAGAGCAAAATTAAACTCTTTGGCATCAAATCGACTTGGAGGCAGAGAAATGGAAAAGAAAATTCTGGCCTCAGCGTAAAAACTGAAGATGGGTTGTAGATGGGTCTTCCAGCAGGACAATGACCCAAACATATGGCGAAGGCAACAATCTGATGGTCTTTTAGCCCATTCCAGCCTTGTGCAAATCTACAATCTTGTGCCTGATGTCCTTTGACAACTCTTTGGTCCTGCCTATGGTGGTGGAGAGTTTTGAATGAAGAGATTGATTCTGTTAAGGGTGTTTTTTATACACATAATGAATTATTTCCTAAAGGCACAGGACTAATTTGGGTCTGTGGGAGTCAGAATTGTCGATGGTTGGTAGGGGCTCAAATAATTATTTCACTAGATCAAATACAAATTAATTTATAACCTTTTTTTTTTAAATAGTTTCTTTTTAATATTATTTTATCTTTCTGTTCAAATAAACCTACCATTAAAATTCTGGACTGTTCATTTCTTTGGAAGGCAGTAAACTTATCAAATAATAATTCCCACCACTGGGTATATATATATATATATATATATATATATATATATATATATATATATATATATATATATATATATATATATATTTATTTCCCCCACTTATAGTTACATACAACGAGTGCCTTCGCAAATTTTTCTAATAAGTTTGAAAAAACTTATTCAATTAACTTTATGGAATTTATAAAAATAATAAGTGATTTATAATGTATTCATTTGTAATTATTCATAATTGAGCCCAATTTTAAATCTGTCTACATATATATATATATATATATATATATATATATATATATATATATATATATATATAAAATATAGATAGATACTGTAGATAGTTAGGCTTAATTATAAAGCTAATTCAGCAAACCTAAAATTTAACTACATTAATAACTTGGTTCTGCTAGAAACCACACTTTATTAGGAATACCCTTGATACTTGCTCATATATGCAAATGATCTAATCAGTCAATTAGGTGCAGGATGTACAGAAAACAGATGAATGTACAGAAACATGAGGACACAGATAACCTAAGATTTCTGTTTTTGTCTGGCCAATCTCCTCTGACCTTTCTCATTAGTAAGGTTTCCACCTGCAGAAATGCTGCTCAGTGGATGTTTTTAATACCATTCTGTCAGTATATTTCTGAAATGCTCGAGCCAGCCCATCCAACACCAATCATATTAATTATAGAATTCTCGTCCAGCATCAGAATGTGCAAAAATACGTGACCATTATTTGATGTTCCTGATTTGTATCTGCATGATTGTACTGCAATGCTGCTACATAATGGGCTGAATAGACTGGATAATTACAAGAATGAGCACAATCCTACTAAAGTGGTTGGTAAAATATATTTGTTGTTTGGATGTACATCTCGTTATCATAAATATCTGCTTATCATCAGTGGTTTTATCTTGCACTTGCATTGTAGAACAATACTTAAACACTGGCATTTTTGTTTAATAAACAGTCAATTGAATATTGATATTGTTGGCCTATTGCTTACTCGTTTCCCATTCATGAATATCGGTTCTTTAACAGCCACACACACTCGGAGCCAAAAATACATTAAAACTCACCTTTTATTATGGTAATGTTATTTTATATGTCAAATTACAAGTGTATGATGTAACATAAAAACAGTTACAAACATTTGTATGCATATTTACATTATATATTTATGAAACTTAACAAGCTACATCTGTATAAAGAAAATACAACTATGACATGAGTTACTGAACTATAAATATTACATCATATACTTGGTATTTTTTTCAAACCATGATACAAATACCTAGCTGTGTATAAATCAATACAACCATAGCAAGAGCAGGTTAACGATTCGGATGGAAATTCTGATGGACGTGAGGCACTTTTTTTTTCTCGAGGTTGTCAGTGGGTGAAGCAGATGGCACTAAAACTCAAGAGATGCAGATAAAGAACCAGGCAGTGTTCATAGTGGAATCATCAGAGTACCATTTATACGGCAATTACCATAACACAAATGTCTTCACAACTGCAAACTAATCACGTGAACTTTACATCATCAAGCGCTATGGAAAAAGGGGGGTGGTGGGAATAAAAGCCTAGCTACATGTCAGTGCACCAAAGCATCGAAGAATTCCAAAGAAACCACTAAACTGCTGTGAACATAGTTGCTGTTGTTTTTCCTCTCTCTCTCTCTCTTTTTTTTTTTTTTTTTGATACATCACACTGAAATGACAGATTTACATAAGCATTTCTCTAAACAGTAAAGAATGTTCATCTTTTATGCATTCCCAAAAGTTATACACAAAGTCCAAGAGTTCAAAAATAAAGGACTAGCAGCAAGTGGTTTAAAAAAAAAAAAAAAAAAAAAAAGAGAAGACGGATAAATGCAAAGTTAACGGCAAAGTGGAAAGGAAGCAAAAGAAAGCGGACAGGTTGCATATTAAATACAGCACATTACATGTGGCTTCTCCGTGCTGCTTAATGCAGAATGAAACTAGGCATTACAGTTTCTGTTTACAATATAATTGTATGGATGTGGCATATTCTACATGTCCTCTCAGCCAGCAAGTTTTGTTAAGGTTCATCAAACCTTGGTTCAGCTTGCGACATTAAAAAGGGATCCGATACAATATGGGAAAGTTAAAAAAAGAAAAAAAAAAAGAGAAAGGACACATAAAAACGGGTGTGCTTAACGAAAAGATGAACAGTGAACTTTTTTTTTTTCTCAAATAGTTTTAACAGTCAACCATTGCTGAATTTTATTCCTCTCAGCACAAAATTAGTGATTGTTTCTAGCAGCTTGATATGATAACATCTTGGAGAAATGGACTGAGACTACTGTACCTTCTCTAGCCTTCTTTCTGCATTACAAAACTAGAGAGAAACTCTAGTTTATTTTTATTTATTTATTTATTTAAAAAAGCTCGATCTTTTTCATCATGTACGCCCCCTACTTTCAATGTGAAATAATACTAAAAGGTGACCTATGTACATAATGCTGTCAACTCAAGCTATAGTATATAAGACAGCAGTGATAAATACAACTCTCTCTTTTAAAAATTTTGAATGGGATTATTATTGTTGCTTAAATATAGTGTTACATATTTACATAAGATTTTTGAGTTTGGTACCAAGATTAACATCTACAATATTAAAGTGTCATATCACCTACTTTTATGAATAGATCTAAGTGTTTTTTTTTTTCTCATGGAAATATATTTGCATAGAAAGTAAAGTGTGTTGATGTTAATATGCACAGGGAGATCAGAGAACTGGAGTATGAAACTCCCCTTTTTTTGGAATCGGGACTTCATTTGGGTATTTTTTTTTTTTTCCCGTAGAAAATGCCATGTATAATAATTACTAATAACGACTTGCATGATGTTGGATTTGTGAAAGTGCAGACCTTCTTTGAACCATGTGATTTATAGTGTTGAGAGAATTTTTTGAAACATGTCTGGAATCAGGTCAGTTTGTGTTTTTTGTTTTGTGCATTGAGGAATGAAGAAAAGTAATGCACAAACTCAAAACTATGACAAAGACTACATACGGGATGGAACAGAAAACAAGGACATGAAGCTGTAACCAAAGCTTGGAATTGAGTGCTTTTTTATAAGGGGCATTTGAATAAAGAAAGTCAAATACAGGGATGTCCAGTTTAAAATGAATACAAGTGCCTTGTTTGAGAAAAGAAATTGGACACCATTTTAACTGTGATCGTTAAAATACCAAAATGTGTCATGTCATCTAATAAAAACTTGCTGGTTGAGCACCATTTCAGCTTGAAAAACAAGTTAAATTTATGTGTGTGTGTGTATATATATATATATATATATATATATATATATATATATATATATATATATATATATATATATATTTTTTTTTTTTATTTATTTATTTATTTTTCAGATCAACGGGAAATGGATTTAAAAGTGAACCGGTTCCTGGACTTCCTCCTGACTAATTGGTCTATTAATCTATTGCTGACCCTGAAATGGAAATGAACCAGGAATAGATATGGACAGCTGTATTATGTCTTCAATCGCTCAATGCTGGAATGCACCTGTGTGGTCCAAATAATTTTGCAAATCAGAGAAGGATAAGTTTTAAAACATTAGCACGATTAATAACAAAGGCTATATGTCAAACTACCCTTTCAAAATGACCATCTGTTACAAAACAACGAAAAGAAAATGCAGGAAAAACAAAAAAGAAAAGAAAAAAAGAAAAACACCCATCACAGAAATGAAACTCTGTACTGCTAAAACTTGGCCAAACTGTTTTAGTGTAGGTGCCATTATTCATGAGGGTTACCATTCATGGGAAAAAACTTAACTAGTGTTTGTTTTCTTTTGTCTAATAATTACACAGTCAGCGAATGATCCAGTCGAAAGAGAAGGCCACTTTAACCCTACTGCAAATTCACAAAAAGCAAGAAAATATCCCTTTTAGCATACCCATACAGCCGATCCTCTGTATGCACAACCAGTTTTGTTTTCTTTGTTATAGTTTTGATCTCTGTACAAAAGACAACATTCCTTCACAAAGGTTGCACACTATTTGTAATGAAAGTCTGACATTTCTCTGTCAAGTGACTTTTTTTTGGTCTCTTATTTAATTATTTACTTTTGCTCATTTCGTGATTCGAGTTCATTCCGTAAAACGCCTTCCCTTCCGTAACGAGCTCCGTGATGTGAGCTTGAGAGCCCAAGAAGATCCGGTCATTGGCTTCTGCTGCTCTCGGCCAAATCAAATCTCCAAAGCCTCCGATGTGGCGGGTGGAGCACCTCACCCACCTCAAGGGGTGAATGTAAAAAGAAAAGCGACGGCGGCAGTTGTTTCTTCACGTGGCCGTGTGTTGCTCCCCTATCGGCTCGGCTCAGCCGGCGGCCTTGTGTTTGCCGCCGCAGCAGTGGCAGGCCTCCCCGCAGTGGTGACAGGCCCGCAGTGGTGGGTAGCAGCACATGCAGGGAGCGATTATGGAGAGGCCGAGAAGTGCCAGCCAGCGCACACAGAACTGCTCTTCACTGGAATCGCACGAACATGGGTCCGAAAAGTCACCCTCTGAGTCGGACATGCAGTGGTAGAGCATGCTCTCTGCACACAGCATGCAGCTCACCTTGTAGATACACTGCTTAATGGGGTCGGGTGCATCCTGGCACTCCCCACGCCGGTTCTCCTCGTGGTTAAACATTTCGCGGCAATATATGCAGCGCGAGCGCTCGCCGTCCTCCCGCCGCCTCCGAGACTTCTTAGACTTCAGTAGAGGCGAAGGCTGCTCAGTTTTGATCGAGTCCTTGGTGCCCATACGATGGTCAGAGCCTTCCAGAAATGAGTACTCACTTTTCTTGCTGTCCAGTTTAGTGAACATTGTGGAGAAATCAGAGTCGTCTCGCTCGTTGTCCTGCTTCCACATCACCGGGTGCCTGTAGTCCTCATACCCACGAATGAGGACGTCCTTACGCGGGTTGATCCGAACAACCTCTTCTTCGTCCATGTGAAAGCTCACATGGCGTGTCGAGGAGAAAGAGACCTACAATGATAGGGAGCACAATACATTAACAGGAATGCGTTGGGTACAGCCTGAAAGACAATCACCAATCATAAAATTTCAAGAAAATGCACTTTGTCTGAGGCTTCAACTGACCTGCGGGGGCAGATAGCGGTGACTGGGGCTCGAGAACTCCTCGAATGGTTGGGTGCGCACATAACAGCTGCGGAAAGGCTCGGTGGACACCACTCGGCCGTGCGGAGAGAATGGCTCTCTAATGGGTGTGCAGATAGAGGGAGGCTCCTGATTAACCTGCAAATGAAAAATCGATAATTACAATCTGTGATTACATGCATCTTCCCTCACAACAAATCAACTCTGAATGCTATAGCCAAAAAAAAAGTAAAAAACAGCTATGACGTCTCTTTTCTTCCACCAGGGGGAGCCTGACATCCAACAACACCACTAGCATGGGAACATTTTCCCGAGTACTTGGACTGTGTTGTCCTTGCAAGCGTTCCCAGACACATTTTAATATGTGAAGATTCTGCAAGTATGCCCTTATCAAACACAGACACCTTGAATATGGCAGATAAAGGAGCTCAGAGAATAGGAATAAAGTCTTCATCTCCAAAATTCGAACCAAATTGCTCCGTCCTAAAAATATTCTGTTTGTTCATGATAAAAGAGCAAATAATGTAATGTTGACCTTGTTTTAATATATATATCCTGTTAATTACCACTGTAGCTGTATAGTTGGAGACTACAGATGTTTTTTTAATGATTAATTTTCAATCTTTTATTAGTATTCGTTTCTAACTGCTAAATTCGTTACTCCTGCTGTTCGCTAGACATTTTTGCTTGATGGACTGTTTTTAATCCATAAGAAAGGTATTTAAAATCCCAGCAATGCTGCTGCACCTGTAACACCAACCAATGCTACTGCCATGTCCCTCCTGTACTAACATCTCATCAGCAGAGGTTCTGGGGTGGTCTCTTTCAACTGATGGATGGGGTCAGGGGAGCTGACAAATTGTGCATAGCAACAGATGTGCTACAGTGACTAATTATACACATACAAAAGGAAACCATTTGTTAGGTGTAGCAGATAAAATGGGTGTAGCTAGTAAGTAGGTGTACCTCAAACAGGAAATGGTTTGTATACAGTTCAGAAATGTATGCTGTCTAACAGGAGGTTATTCATCCTCTGCATACTCGTAGAATGTTGCCGAGATGCAGCGTGTAAACATGGCACAAGCAACAAAGTGCCGAGCAGCTTTGTGAGTCTGGTGCGAGTTAAAGCTGACCACCTTTGCCGCAACGCAGGAGGAGGAAGTTCCCGAAAAGCTCGTGGAAGTGGGAAGCTATCATGAGGCTAGAAAATTGATATCTAAATTACAGCGTGCGCGTCGGTGAAGCCGCATGAGCTTGCCGCTTTTAGGGCAGGCATCTCTGCCCCCCCAGCACACACACACACACACACACACACACACACACACACACACACACACACACACACACACACACGCCCACACGTGCACACACCCACCTACATCCAGGTTTTTCTGCTCTCTGCATGTGGGGGAGGCTGCTGGCACTGGTTAGTCAGTGCCGTGTGTAAAGTAGCCCACGCCAGTGTTTTAACACACAGCGGAAATCTGGTTTGCTCCCAGCTGCTGCTACAGTAATTACTGTCCTGTGGTTGCTAAGAGATGCTTCCTTTGACATCCCCCCCCTTTTCTTTTAACACAAGTATGCACACACACACACACACATACACACACACACACACACAAGTGTGAAGAAGGGCAAAAAAGGGAGTGAAGTGAAAAATGGAGTGGAGAAAATGGTGCATGCATGTGTATGTTAGAGAGATAGAAAGCAAAAAAAGAGGGGAAGAAAGAGAGAGAGAGAGAGAGAGAGAGAGAGAGAGAGAGAGAGAGAGAGAGAGAGCGGCCAATGGGTCTGCCGGGGGAATGTCATAAACCAGCTCCAGCTGGAGAAACGCAGTCCAGAACTTAAAAAGCCAGATGACAGCTGTGTGCTCGCGTGTGTGTGTGTGTGGTGGGAGGAAGGGAGGAGAGTTAGCCAGTTGAAATGAGAACCAGACTTGGAGTTCCTTTTAAAGCCCTTGCTGCAGAGTAGCCTGAGCCAGAGCATATGCAGGGGCAAATCTGGTTGTGATCTACCCACAGAGCACTGTGGGAGATAAGAACTGAGGCCTGGCAGTGCACCAGCAGGAGTAGAATGCACATTCGCTCACTCTCTTCCCTTTCTTTTGTCCTCCACTTTGCAGACTTGCTCTCTCTATTCATGGCATGTGTGCACAGGTCTGCTTATCAAATACAAAGTCACACGTAATAGCTCTTTTTCATGTGCTCTCAAGGACTTGCAACAGTTTGAAGGGTTTTTTTTTTTCCTACACAGAACACAGTCTTTTGTCTTTAGGATCAAACCACTTTAAGCAAAAGATTAAAACCCGATGCAGAGCGATCGCACATACCCAAGAAAATTTTACATGTGCCGCTCTACAAAAATATCCTTAACAACATTGGCAATTAACATAAAAGACAACTTTTATGGATGGGAAAAGTCTGCTTAATGATAGATTTGGCAAGGCATGCTCTCCTTTTCCGAGTTTACAGCCTCCCCACAAGATGATTTTCCTGTACACAACTTCCTTACTTATGGAGGGAGAGGAGACAGCAAACAAATTCTTGGCTCAAACTAAGATGGCTGCAATCACACCAGGAAAAAACACACTCGGCTCCCAGTGGCCAAATCTTCAGGCATTTTCAATCTATTCAAGACAAGGGAGCCATTCATCTTATTTGTGCACTCTTGATTCTGAAACTTGCATTATTGTTTATCCTATTTCTTTGCAGCACCCACAAGATCTTGGAGAAGTCGGCAGGAAATGACGATCACGATTCCCAAGAAGGGAAGGGTAATTTCAGGTGAGAAATGTCAGCTAATAAAAATAAAAACGCGACTTAAAAAGCCTTTTTTGTGTTGCTTTGGAAGACCACATAACCTCTTTTTGGTCAGAAACCTGTTTGCTAGTCGCAGTGGCTCGGTGCAGGTTTGTGCTTTGGCGAACGTGTAATTGTTTTGTCCGTGCCGTTCTGGAGGCTGAGGCGTGTGAATGACTAAGTGTTGTGCTGCGTCCTGGCTCTGTAACCCCAGCACTGTGCTGGTGAATCACCATGGCTACATCCTCAGTGGCTCCCCGCATCCCTCCTCCATTCTCTCGCCGCCTAGCAACAGCAGCGCCATTGGAGCCGACGCATCACTGATCCTAGGTAATCTCCATGGCCTTTTTCTCTATGAATGAAGTCAAATTCCACCACGGTTGAAGACTGGGACGCAAAAAAATGGCCTTAATCTGTCTCACTATATCACACCTGCTGAACATATTTGAACAACCTACATATTGACAGGATTTACAGCTTTGTGATAAATAGTGAAACCACAGTGAAAAATGTTTTTTTTGCCCAAAACTGGAAAATATCACGGTACATTATAAACATTCATTCTCTCATTGATGGAACACCGCTCTTTAAACAGTACACATTGACATGAAAGATTCACAAAGCCACAGCTTTCTGGAAGTGGGGAAATAAATTTTTAAATATTTTATATATATATATATATATATATATATATATATATATATATATATATATATATATATATATATATATATTCTCCTCTAGGAGAACTTTTTATATGAAACTTATCTATAGTATTTGTGTGCTCTCTCTCTCTCTCTCTCTCTCATTCTCTCATATATATATATATATATATATATATATATATATATATATATATATATATATATATATATATATGAGAGGAAGCCCCATATATATAGAGGAAGCCCCATGTTTTGAAGAGAAAAAAAAAAAAAAAACATTTATTCTGAAATGAACACTTCTAATGTCAAGCTTCTAAACTCATCCGATCAGCAGATATATATACAGTCGAAAAGCAGTTACATGCAGTGATGTTTTGAAAGCGATTTGTTTAGAAACGAGTTTGAACTGACCTATATCTATCGAGTCCATAAGGAGCAATGCACTCGAGACGGAAGATTAGGCCTGTCCACGGGGGAAAATTTCATCACCACCCATTTGCGAAACTGAGTCACGTATCTGTTGACTGCTACACGCTTCTGCCATACCAGGTGCTGATTTCATTTCACACAACATTTGCTAACGGAGGATGGAACGTTCTTCGCTCATTTTTTTTCCCTCCCAGATACCGACCACTCAAAACGGGTGCCAAATGACTAAGGGGCATTAGGCAGGCGTTGTTACTACCTCTCAGTCTGCTAAGCAATGGCCACTCTGCATTAACCTTGTATTTAACTCACCTGCAATCCATCTTCATGAACCTCTGAGTCACTGTACACCGGACAGCCTGTAAGCAGAAAAGTGAATCAATGAGTAATGTGCTCATGGACAAAAGGGATACAGGTAACACATTCTCTAAATGTTTATTGAAAATGCAATTTAAGAATTTATCAATTCATGCACTTTATTTGTCCCAGAGTGGAACATTTTAATAAGAAGGTGTTTGGATTAACCAACTAAGACCTTTAAAGGATTGTGCCCCTAAAGACAAAGCAAACAGGAAGAAGAGTTTCGAGGTAAATTACTTTTGCAGCTTCATTGAGTAAAAACTAATATCTCGCCGTGTAACGATATAGAATCACCCCAAACCTTTAATGTGATTACCAGATCAATTACAGCAGTCATGACCTGCCTTTGTCTGCGCCAGCAGATATAGAGGAGAAAACGACGAGGGCAAGTGACAGAACGACAGCGAGATGGAGCGCAGCTTGGATGGGAACGGCTTTGAGTTTCCTGCAGCACGACTCTGCCGGTGCCAGGCCACTGTGCTGGATGAGCCATGTGCCTGGTTGCTATAGCAACAGCACCCTGCAAAGCTGCCACGCTGCGGTGCGGGCAGTGGAGCGATGCAACAGGAATACAGAGGAACCTGAGCGAGGCATTACACAACACAACCGGGCCTGAAATACATGAAAGCAGCCCACCCCATCTGCTGAGTGTGCTCCGAACCGCAGCCTCCAGAATATTCCAGCAGAACCAAAGCACAGCTCATAGACATCACGAGAACAAGAGTACGGACTGGACTAACACCCAGGCTAGCTCTGCATTTGCCAAAACAGAGGAGATTATTCTTCAACACAAACTTATTTAGGCCCACCAAAAGACTTTTTTGCCCAAAATTCATGCATTGTGAAAAACAGGACAGAGGTGTGTAGAGAAGTGATGATTACAAAAGGACCAATCTTGCTTCTTCTTCCACCATAACAAACATTATTTCTAAGTTTTCTGAACCGTTTGTGCTCATAGCAAGAGTCTTTCTTTGACTAAAAAGCATAACTTGCTATCATAGACATTTGGGAAAGAATACACTCTGTACCAAAAGCTGCTAGACCAAAAATCAACCACTCCCCTGGTTAAACTGGTGTTCCCTTCTCCACACTACAGATTCTGTTTCCTCCCCCAGGTGACCACACCTCCTTTACCTGCCAGCTACCCTTCCCTTCATGGTTACCTACTCTTGGCTTGCATATATCTGATTCAAGATAACACTGCACTAATCAGGTTCCCGAAAGTTGCGCCATGCTCTGCAGGCATTTTAAAGTTAATTAGACAAATTTGGCTATCTGGGTTTCCGATCTGGTCTGCGGTTTGGCTGATGAGGTCTCCTACCCTGCTGTTGGACTGCACTTTCATGTAAAAGGAGTGCACACAACGCTGTTTTATTTTGCATCTAATTCTATAGGTTGAAGCAAACCAGCTGCAGGGATGAGTCTGGCCAAAAGAATAAAAATGTTGAGTCAAAGGAAAAGGGACGATTTCCAAAGCTGGACTTTTGACATGTTGATGAACGAAACACTGGTTCATCATACCAGCTCTTATTTCATCTCACTGATTCTGCAATCTTATACAACAACTCCAAGTGCATGAGACGATGAGACAGGTAGTAGAAGGGTAAAAGGACTCAACGCTGCATACAAGTCTACACACGTTTCACTGTTGCTAAGAGATTATAAAAGGAGCGAGGACAAACCTTGCTTTATGTCCTCCAGGGCTCGCCGTATCCCCCGGTCAAACGCTCTGGCATCGGCTGGACTCTGGAAAGTCAGGCCAAACTTCTTGTTGTCGATTCTCCAATGGTGAAAGATAGGGTTGACTTTGTTGTAGACCAGGTCCCTCTTTATGATGCACTCCAGCACAACCTAATAAGAGACACGGTCAGATTTAGAAGCAGAAAAATACTTGGTATACACAGTAAAGAAATATATTGGATTAATATTATATAAACACTCATCATTAGTAACAAAGTTACTAATAGCTCCAAGTTTATTGACAGTGTAACTTGTCCAAACCAGAGACAGAACACATGCAGTCACAAAGTGTGAGTGCACAAAGGATTATTAATAATAAGAGCTTTTGATCAAGATCCAGCCCTTCCCCTGAGCAGATTAAATGAAATGAGAAACGCCTATTAGTCTCTAGGGTTTGAGTGCCAGTGTGGGAGTCAGAGAGAGACTCTACCTTAGAGAAGCAGAATAGGAAAAAACAAGCAGTAACATCTGCAATTCAATTCTTAGTTCTCATTTCATAACCCTAAGAATTAAAAGGTCAAACCCGAAAACAAAAAAAGTGCTTGTTGCATGTCATGATATAGTTTTTTTTGTTGAGATTGGTAATCGCCGTAGCGGGTGAAGTGTCATGGTGAGACCGTGTAACTGCTGCAAGTAAAATGCATGCAAAACGAGTAGAGAAGGAAGTATCGCTGTTACAGGAGAAGACGCCATTCAAACCGTGCATTCCAACAGGCAAAAAAGCACGGAGAGCAAATGCAGATAAACAAACTGTGGGGGGAGGGTCAGCGGAAGCACAGCAGACAGAAAAGGATGAAAGGCAGAAAGAGATGAAAGGAAGAGCGGTTAAAACAGAGATATAAATGGAATTCCAGTTGGTGTGCGGACGACTCGTTTTAGACCCACTGACTCTGACACTAGACTCTGATATCAGTCTCTGCTTGATTGACACGGGGAGAGAACAGGCAGATGATGACACACAAGCGCACACACACACACACACACACACACACACACACAACCTTGGGGAAAAGAGATATAAAGCAGCCACCATACTGATAGACTCATCTTGTTTAGAAATCAAACCAAACCCGAAACTAGTACTGCACCCTACATGAATCCCGACCCGTTTCCTCTCTACTTTCGAATGATGGATGTAATTCAGTGACAGATTAAAGCTTGTCTGAATAGAGAGAGAGCGCACAGAAGCCCATTGGTGGGCTATATTCGGCCTGTGCTGACTCATCAGGACACTCTGTGCCGCATCGCTACACTTGGAGGCAGATTCTCTCGAACATCACAGTTACTGCCATCTCTCGCTCTTTCTCAGTGGATTTCAGACAAAATGCAGATCAATTCTAACCCCCCCCTCCCAAACACGATTTTCCTTCAGCTACAACACGTGAAGCGTCTCAGCATGGACCTGAACACATGCAAGTAACAAAACACGTCAATTAAAACTGATAACAAGTGTTTAATAATCAGTATTACTTTACCCAAGCAGATAGCCCTTTATTTAATCATTTGTTTATCTAAACAGTAATTCCGTGTTGATGGCACTCATATTTGTAAATACGTGTATTAATTAGGATTATGTGTAATTGCTCTGACTGATTTGAAACTCCATAAGCCTACAATGTGCAGACAAAGGAAAGAGATTTCTCCTATTGGCTACTCCTACATTTTCTTTCTCTAAACAGCTTGTCTCCATTACTGATGACATCAGCCGGCGTCATGCGGCGCACTCCTATTTTGAGCTACCTGCCCTGTGAATGAGTGCTAAGCAGCCACTTCCTGTGAGCGCTGAGCATGATGATTTCATCTCACGGCCCCTATTCAGGAGGATGTGCGTCACTCAGACGTGCAAGTCCAAAATGGACCAGGCTGAGCTCCAAAAAGCGGATGCTTACCAACTTGTCTTTGAGTCGCTCCCCATGGATGAGATAATCCACACCGTTGGGGCTGTCTGAGTCGGTCCGGGTAACTTTGTGTACCGACACGCAGCTGAGGCCTCCGCCTCCCAGAGGCAGCCACCCGCCGCTGGAGTCATCGCGAGTCATGACCACTGCTCTCACACGCGCATAACTGTCACTGCAAAGGCAAACACACACCATCGTTTTAGAATCAAGCTCGAAAAGGAAATAGCTGTTCAATACATAGGCTAAGTGTCTAATCATGATGGTCGCTAATTCTGGTTTCAAATACAATTCATGATTAAAAACAGTGAGATTGTTAAATGTTTACATGTGTTCCATGAAAACCTGGTAAATTATCCACAGATCAACTGTTTTTTTCTTTCTTTAACTTTCACCTACTACATGTGGGAAGCAGTTGTTCTCTTTCTTGCTTATTGCTACTTCGATTAGATAATAACGACGTGAGTCCGGAAATGACAAAGGTCACCGTTTGACAAACGCAGCTTTTTATGGATCCTAGTAATGTATTAAAAGGCATCAGCCACTTTTTTTTTTTTTTTTTTTAATATATCTGTAACATTTATACTTTTTCCAATTAAAGTCAGCTCTCTGGTGGGACATGTCTCAAAATGACTCTCTTCTGCCAATTAGGACACTAAATTTGCCATTTCCTCTTTACTGGAACAGGATGCATGTTTTCACCACTGAAGGAAACCTCCGATCAGCATTTTGAGAAACCAGGGAAGGTCACACACATCATCAGCATGAAACACACATACTTCCCGATCCTGATCTAATGTGAAATTAACTTGAAGTATCCTGCGTTTATATCTGCTTATCAAGCTAGTCCTCCACACACTAGCAGTGATTCACGGTTTAACATGTAATAGTCAAAAAAAAGGTTAACATTCAGGATCAGTTCCAGAAAAAAAAGAGGGTAATAGCTATATAAACATTGTTACACTGGAAAATTTTTTTGAAATTCTGTCTCTAAAGAGCGAGTCGGTAAACGAATAACAGCTGTGACGACAAAAAAAAAAAAAAAAAAAACTAAAAAAATCTCTATAAGAGGAAGAAAGGGTAGTTTCAGCATTAGGCAAGGTTTTCATCTTAAAGCATTTCCACTCAAACAACACTTTACTTGCACACATACTGAGGCGACTGTGACCTACAATGTTTCAGATGCATAATTCTATTTAAGAATCCTACTACACTGCTTTTGAAGCACTCAAGTAAAGAAGTCAAGCTTGATTAGTCAAAAAGAGCAGAAGGCAAAAAAAAAAAAAACCCTGACTTAACCTAATGGGACACACTTCCTTTCTAATCCGCCCATCCTCACCCCACCTATCTCATGAGAGCAATCTCTTTGCATTGCACTACACACACACACACACACACACACACACACACACACACACAATCATCTGCACACAATGATGAACACAGAAACAAAGGTTTTTTCCCCTCAATGTTGAGAGGGCAGAGTTCAGACGGAAGAGGCTCAGCCAAGAACCAAATTCCCAAAGAGTCCAAAGCTAGTCTGCTGGAAGAATGACTACATTTCCGAGAAAAAAGGAAGCGTCTATTATAAGCTGGAATATGGGCTTTTGAGGAGCCTGAAAATACTTTACACTCACACTCCAAGAGCATCTAATTAATATGTCCACAGATCATTAAAATAGGTTTTAATTGTGTGTAATAAATTTATAACAGCGATGACATTAGATTTTTGTTAGAAGAAAAAAAACACGAGCACATGGTGAAGAAGAAGTATGAGGTGAAGTAGTATGAAGAAAAAACTACAAGCACAACAACAAATATCTCTCATAACATTAAAAAATAAGATTTTTGTATTCTCTGAAAAGGGACTTTTGTGTACAGAGAAACTTTTCAGGTCACATATTTCCCTGGTTTGTCCTCAGTCAAACCCTGAGAGGATTTTTTTTTTCACATTCAGATAGTTTCGACTTCCCTAAAAGAGCACGTGTAATGCATTTAATAAAAAAAAAGACTACAGACTCAGCAAGAAGCGGCACAACCCTTCTACAAAACAACCAAAAAGGAAATGTTATCGGTTTCATGTGTTCAAATCACTGCCATTTTGTCACAGCGTGTTTGTGCAATTTCCACTTCAACCTGCTCGAACACACAGATTTGGCTGTTCATCTTTAACACGTACAACTTACAGGGCAAAAATCACACCACCACTGCGAAGGCGGCTGGTGTGATGCACCCGTGCGTACGTGTTCCCTGGTAAAATGAGTGAGAAACGACTTCTTCGTTTCTTGTAAAGCAAATTAAATAATTAAAAGTTGCTCTACAGCGATTTTGGGGTTACCTAGAAGCAAAGAGAACTCGGTCTCAGGATTTACATTCATGTGCAAAAACTCCCAGCATGTGAAGCACTGCTTTGAGTGCATGTGTGTGAGGCCTGACCCGGGATTCAGGGGGATCCAGGGCCAGCCGTTTCCTGGCCTGATTTAACGAGGAGGAGGAGGAGGAGGAGGAGGAGGAGAAGGAGAGCAGTAGGATGTGGCCTGAGCCCTGGGCTCCTGCCAAGTCAACCCGAGCCTCTCCCCCTCCCACTCCACATCGCACAATGGCTGCTTCTCTGCTGAAATTTCACGTTATTGGATACCAGGCCTGGATTTTTGTGCTCGCACAATGTCCAGGCAGTGGAGCATGCTGCAGGAGAGACATGCTCTGCAAGCTAAAGCTGGAAAAGCTCCTCTTTTCATTAGCATCAGAAAAGGGGAAAAAAATGTCACCCTTCTTTCCTGCACCAAACCAAAGAAGGCCTGTTCAGCTCTGCTGGCCTATTTCCTTTATGGAAAAAAGGGTAGAAAAAGAAAACACATTGAATAAATCACCATGAGAGTAAATAAAAGGTATTTTCAAACTCATCACCAACACTTGTGCACTTGATTTTTCGAAGAGCAAATCCATTCAACTCAGTAAACGTTCGCTGTTTCTTAAGACTGTGCATGTTGACATGGTAAATCAAACATTTCAATTTTGAATTGGCTGAATTGGCAGTTTATAAACCATCACCAAAAAGACATTATGGAAAGTGAGAAAGTTTCTCAGTGGAGGTCTAAACCAGAAAAGGTGTGTATTTAAACATAGACTATGCTTTAAACAGATAAAAAAAAAAAAAAAAAGAAAACTTTTTCCTTTTACAGAACCCTCCAAGCAGAACCCTTTCAGAATGCTAGAACCATTAAACATTAGAAAAGCCCCTAGTACCAAACACAGCTGCGTGGGCAGGTTGTGGTATGGTTTTGCCCTTCAACTTCTTACTGTTAAAGAAATGTGTGCGTTAAATCTGGTTAAGATGAAACCTGTACATAGACACGTGTTCTGACTGACCGGTTTTAAAACACAATAAAAAAAAATGCTTTTTTTTTCTTTTTAGTGGCACTTCCCCCAAGTTCCCACAATTATCTAATCTCTGGTACTTTTTTTTAAGGCCTTGTTCTACTTTATTTGTAAAACTTAATTACACGTGTTTTAGGGACGTTCCAGAATGTAAATTGAACACATTGTACATTGTGGTGTAAAATTGAATAGTATAGTCAAACATACAGCTAAGCTACAGCATTTCCATTACATTTGAAAAGGTCATGTGACCCACAACCACAAAATTTTTTTTATTTGTGAGGAATCAGACTGGACTGTGATGCATAGCTGAGTCATGGCACACATCCGGTCTGCCTGTGGATGCTGGGTTATTCTTGTGGAGAAGTGTATTTGCATGTTTGTGTTGTGACACAGTGAGAGATGTGGTTTCTGTGCCAGCGTGATGAACAGAGGTGCACTAATAGAGTAATTCAAAACAGTCTGTTGAGCATCAACAAGTCTTCACGTGAACTGATTGGCTCAGATGCCAAGTGTGTAACAGTGTGTTATATTAAAATTGAATATAAATGTACATAATTCTTCAATGCCAACCTGCCAAACTGTAATTGCTATGATTCAGAATTGCAAAGCATCATAAAAATGTATATGTTCAGCAAGATAAGAGACTCTTGAGAAGGGACATGTCTGCATTATAAATAAATATAAAGTTATATAACTAATACAATTATTAAAATTATTATTATATATAAAAAAAAATAAAAAATTGCCAAATTTGTTAGTAAAAAGAAATCATATGCAGTATAGTTTTATAAGTTTTATATACTTCTGCTAAATATTAGGGGTGTAACAGTACCTCGGTTTTTATTTAAGTTTGGTTCAATGTCAGTACAGTTAGGGGGAAGAAATGCAAAACACGAAAATGTTTGTCGTTTTTTTTTTTTTATTAATGCAGTTCATTATTATTATTATTAACATTTGTGATCAACATTTAAACAGTTTACATTTTAAAAACTATTTTAAATAAAATGCCTGCTTGGTTAAATAATACATAAAATAGTATTTTATAATATTTTATAAAACATTATAAACTATTTTAAATAAAATATATTAAATCAAATTAATGCAATACAATTTTTATTATATTTATTAATTGAATAATTTATTAAATAGGCACAAATTTAATTTATAAAATAAAATTGAATTAAATAGTTTATATTTGTTAGACCCCATTTGGGTAATACAGACCCATTATGTAAGTGTGTGTGCGCGCATTTGTTTGTTTTACATTTAATATTTAATTTTCTAAAGTTATGATCTACGTTACTGTTCTACTGATTTCAGCATACTTTAACAAATGTCTTCATTCTTTTCATCCTTTATTCATTCGCTCCCTCGATATGTGGAATTGTCAGGATTTTCCCTTTTTAAGACAAATTCTTGAAACTGGACATAAAACGCTAAAGAATCCATAGCGCTAACGTTAGCCGCTAGTCACTCCCTGGTTAGCGGCTAATGCTAACGCTATGGATTTTTGCGTTTTCATGCCTGTGCAAAACAAATCTTATTTCCGGTACGAAGTGAGTAGCCACAGTGGCACTGTGCTAACTCTCGTTTCTTTTTTATACCCGCGGAATAGTTTAAGTTTAATAATAAAAAATGTGCTCAAACTGCGAGGCGGAGACTAAACTTTATCCATTCCTGAGGGAACTCAGATTTTAACTATGTTAACATGTAAAAAAGGATTGCATTCGGTACACATTTGGTACAGAACCGAAAGCCCTGTACTGAAAAATTTCAGAATGAATAAGTGTACCATTACACCCATATTTAATATACAAATTCCATACATCCAACACACAAGTAGTCATTTTCATTATTAACACATCCAATACTTCTCCATTCATTCCTACATAGCGGACATATTCACGTTATGAGTGTATAAGAATACAACCACCTGGCATGGCCCCCTCACATGCAAACGTTCAAATGAGGTGCAGATCCACAATTTTTTATCCATGATCATATTGCCACTTTGGACTCTATCTTTTACTCTAACATTGGTGTTAACCCAAACTGATTTAACATCTGAATTCCAAATCAAATAAATTCGATAAACTTGCAATATTGCATATTAAAATATGATTTTAAATGTAGTTAATCATTTAATTGTACTTAAACGTGCAATTAACTTTGAATGAAACAACATAAGCTCATATAACGGTGGTTTATTTGTGAACTTCGGGAATTCACAATTTACTTCTAGTAAGCCAAGTGTAACTCGGTAATCAGATGAAACAAATAAATGTTAAAAAAAAGTCTTGCTGTCTAAAACTTGGCCGTTTACACAAACAATAAGAGTCTACATTTTCTAGATCTAGATTAAAAAAAATAGAAATAACCTATAAACTCTTTAATTGTACCCTTAAATATATTCAGAAAAAAAAACTATCATGAAAAATATTGGGACACCTGATTTTTCCACCATATGTGATTCTTTCCCAGACTGCTACCACAAAGTTAGTAAGTTGTAATGGATGTGGTAGCATAACATTTTCCTTTTACTTAAACTAAGAGACCCAAACCTGTCCATGACAGTGGCCCTGTGCCCAAAGCAAACATTGTAAAAAATATGGTTTACATGGTTTGGAGTGGAAGATCTTAAGTGGCCTGCAGTAGAGCTCTGACCTCAACCTTTGGGATTAATAGGAACTCTGACTGCACCCCAGACCTGAACCCATATCAGTATCTGACTTTACTAACACCGTAATTCATCAAAGAAAATTACTTCTATTACTAAAAGCAGTAATGCTCCTGACATGGAGACTTTTATTTTTTAATCTTATAAAGTAGGTTCTAAATCTGGGGGTAAAACTATAGAAAATATTAAGGCCCAACTGCATTAAATTAGTATTAAATGTCTGCTAAAAAACACATTCTTCTTACAACTGCATCTTACAACAATGTTGGCTAACTAGCTATAATCTAGGCAAATGATGCAGCTAAATGCATTGCAAATCCTAAAGAATGAGTACAAGTTTAAGATGGCGGCATGAATTACATCAAGGCGTTCCATATGAAGCAATAACGATCAGCAAAACAACTGCCAAAAGGATAACGCGCCCAGGGGGTACGCCAGATTTGGCGCCATCGATTTTCTGCCTCGCTCTGATACTATCCCATATTTTGGGACCACAATCCTGACAACAATGCTTTAGAGCCCAAACGCTGTGGTATCGCAATAAATCAAGGCCCAGGGTTTTGTGTATCGAGAGCAGAAACTTCTTCTCAACATCAATCAAGCCACATATTGAGATGATCTTAATTTAAACCGCAAACATTTGGAAAATTAAAACCTTGCACTACGTTTACAGAAAAACCAGAACCACAAGTTTGGACTGCAGCAGCGTGGCTACGAGCTTTGATGTTAAAGTGCTCTCCGGGGATGCAGCTCTAATCGACAGAGTAAATGCACAAAATGCGGCACGAGCAATAAAGAAACGGGTTCTTCTACCATCTCACACGAGAAAGAAAAAAATGCCTCATAACCCCCTTTTACTAAGTCTGGTGATGTAATTAGCATGACTCAACAAAGTCCAAACTTTTCCTATTGCGTTCATTCTGTTACTAATGTCAATAACTCGTACTCTACTGTATCATCACATCATGCTTATTTTAGCTCTACTGTGAATGAGCCAGTTGGGCCATCCAAAACCACAAACCAGGCTTGATATATTTATATAATAGATGCAATAGGATTGTAACACAATTCTACTGTCTGTATTGGTTTGGTACTCCAATAGCTGTAGCTGTATTTAGTTTTAAACTCAAAGTTGACCTGGCCTAAACCAGAAGGAACCATACCACTATATCCCAGATGCAAACCACAGTGGTAGAAAAGCCAGCACCATTGGTGTGATCTGAGAATTCTGGACTCTGGACGTTCCCTTTACCTTAGCTATATTACCCAAAATCATAACCTACCAAACTTTTAATTTTCAAATCCACACTGTTTATTTTGTTTAGCAATACTTTCTAGCAAATTTTCAAGTAGAACAAACCAGTAGTTTAAACCAGCGCTACCCTGACCAGGCACTTACTTAGTATGAATGAAGGAACAATGTCACTCCACAGTGCAGCACCACATGTACATGCTCTTTGTTTGTCCTGCAAGCTTCATATTTGACCGTTCCCACTCACATGACCTTTTTTTTTTTGCTGCATCCCACAGGATCCCACTCTTGACGCACATCTCTAGTCTCAACCAGATGTCCTGTGAACTTCTCCGGAAAGAAAAAAAAATGTAATGAAATAAATAATTGCGAACCTCCTTTTCATACCCGTTACGAAAACATTACTTCTTCAAATCAGAATAATGGGTTCATTTTCGGTTACATCCATAATAAGTACTATATTCACATGGCAGGCTAGTACATACCAGGAGTGCCTCGGGTAAAAAGCATAGCATTGGTTGATTAATTATATGCTAGGCTTCTGAAAGACTTGGGGGAATTAAATGCTCATGAAACAACTTGGCAGTGATGCACAACTCACAATCTTCCAACAAAACACAAGATGAACACTGTTATATGCAACACACTGTAATATACATCTGCAGGCCGGACTGGCAGCAAGCTATCTCCCTGGAGCTGATCTCACGATATAAAAGCTTCAGTTTTTATGGGTCTAAGATGAACGATGTTGCTAATGATACATAGGATGATTAATTACAGGACAGCTGTATCTACGCATTTCCCATTGTGCTCCTTTGAACATCCACTGAAAACATCATAATCAAATGTGTTCTATATAAAATATACATATATTAGGGAGTACATGGAGAGAAAAAAAAATTGTTTTAGTTTTTGATGGAATACGGCAAGTATGTGCATGTGTACAAGCTCACACGTTTTCAAAGAGTTTGGTGAGCTGATGTACAGCACAAGGCTTTAGATTTACATCTGTAGTTTGTTATGCCTGTGGCCTCCTACACAAGAACACAGGCTTAGCACAGCTGCAACTTAATCAAGCTCAACACGCGCACACACACACACACACACACACATCTAAAAAAAATTTACACAGCTTAGAATGCTGAAAGCCACTACAAAAGACGATAAAACAGGACTTCATATATGCAAGTAAATAAAAGTGCAATCAATACTCAAGTAATCAGATAGTTATTTATTTTATAAAAATAAATAAATAAATAAAACAGTATATGGTTAAATCAAATTAGAACCAAACCATGTCATTTCACAAAATGATATTATAGGCATGTGACATTCATGCTCTTTGCTTGCTCTGTTCCTTAAATACAGAAAAAAAAGGAAATGAGAGCAGCTTGAGGGAACTGGTTCAGTCCTAACTCAGTATTCAAGTTTTACCATGGAAGCAGCAACACATCTACAAACTGACACAAATTTACTCAAAATGCCGTATTAAACCGAAAACAAACAACATTTAACTCTCACAAAAATATGTTTCAGAAACAAAACTAACAAACAACTGATTTAATTTCTTATAAACTTTCAACTCGTGTTGCTTTAATATAAGGAGCCACCAGACACATAGCATTATCAATCTTCAAGGAAAAGGCTGCTAATCATTCACTTCCTACACACATCATGCACATACGTCAGTCCAAAAACCCCATGGGATTTGATATAAACCGCACTCCTTATTTTCACCAATTCACTTACTTTATTAAACGTGTCAAATAGAAGAAACCGCAAGCAAAACCGA
Organism: Silurus meridionalis; assembly: GCF_014805685.1. NCBI lineage: Eukaryota > Metazoa > Chordata > Actinopteri > Siluriformes > Siluridae > Silurus > Silurus meridionalis. The sequence continues at coordinate 19,049,313 of NC_060891.1, read as the reverse complement.
ATCCTTCTCATTTTGATCAGAACACAACTGTCAAAAAGCACCTTTACGGGAAGTACACAAGTTAGCAATTTAAACCACGGGATCGAGAAATCTGAGCTGTGAAATATGCCTTCAGGAAAGACATGCCTCGGTGTCTCATCTGAATCATCTTGAAAAGGTCACTGAAATTCAAAATGAAAACACCTGGCTGAAATGAGAGAATTAAGAGCAAATTGACAAAAGTGTGTGACATTGTGTACTTTCACTATTAGTTCTTTAGTAAATTTCTGGCACCATTTCAGAATTTTCATGTTGACACAGAAGCGAGACAGTGAGACATTGAATTGATAAAAACCTGACACTAAATAATCACCTTTATGTACTTTGGTTAAGTCATCATAAGGTGTGACTCTCATATTCAGGTGACTAAGTCCTGGGGGGGAGGAAAGAGGAAGTACTAAATGGAAACAGTTTTTTGAATACTAATCAAATTTCTTTTCGACCCTAAAGTTATATAAAAATCTATAAAGCTCAAGCATAATCATTTGGCTATCTGATGTGTGTTTTTGTAAGGTAGGAATGGATCCTTGTTTTTGTTTAGCAGGTTTCTGTCACACTAAATCATCGATATTATTTTTGCACACTTATTTTTTAGCCTAACCAAAACCAACCAACCAAAGACTCTACTAATACTATGAGCGTGTTAAAACAGCAATGTTTCCGTCACTCAACAGCTATATGAATGAAAGGCTGTTTTTAGCTTGACCACAAACTGACAACACAAATGACATGTCATCAGTCACTACCCAGCTTACAGACTCTAACTGTTTATTTAGGTCATAAACATATTTGTATTTTTAAAACTTTCAAGGTATCTACTTAAAGGATCTCTAAGAAAAAGGGCCTTTAGTGTTTGCCTCAAACTTAATTTTGGCTTCTAAAACATACAAACATATTGAAACAAGGAAGTAGAAGTGTCCTACAATGAATTGGTCTCACACCAGTTTACTGTAGGACACCACCACAATGGACTTGGCCTGGTTTATAATACTGTTGTACAGCACTATGAATTTACACACTACATTAAAACAAATAATTGTGCAGTAGATGAGAGGATAGATCTGGAATAAGTGTGATTTAAAAATGTTTAATTTTTAAAACAACCAACAGAATAATCGGATTGTCCCGGCTAAAATTAATATGTATGCAACCCTCGAATTTAGAAACAGTAAAAAACCATAAAAGGCACCCTCTAAAATACTGCGGAGGTAATAATAATATTTATGTCTATAAACAAAACCTAGCCATTCATGTGTGTATATAATTTGGCTGATCTGCATTTGAGGCCTACTACACCTGAGTCAAATATTAGGTGGAGCATTAGGTGTAGTAGTAGGATCAGAAAAGGCTGCTAACCCAATGTTAAAAGTTGTAAGCTAAGTGCAACCCACCCTGGGTCATTTTTCTTTTGACAAAAGAAATATTTCAAAATATTGGATTAATTTTCTAGTTGAGTTTAGTTTCTGTTGGAATACAAAGCCTTTAACACTCCTATCGAAGGAACTACATAAGAAGCTACATCTCTGTGTAACGCAACCGACTTCCTATTTATTCCACACCATGCTAGTAAGTAAAAAAAAAAGCAAGGTTGGGTTTTATCAGGAAAACAAATGTACAGCAGTGTCAATAGAACATGAGATGGGCAAACTGAAATTTGGGACAAATGTATTTACAACACAGTACACAGTGACTGGAGACAGCAGAAAAGTGAATAAACACCATGTTTATCCTGGTTCTCCATGTGGGTGTAATGACTTTAATTATTGTACAAACACTTTGTATAGCAAACAAACAACACATTGAATGAATTCACAATTTTAGATTACATAACCTGAATTGTACGATAGAAATTGTTAATTAATCTGAAATCAGAAATTAGAAAACCAAACAAATGGGGAAAAAAAATTGGATTAGGAACAAATCACAACTTCAATAAACTAACACTTTCAATACAGTGATATATGAGTAATACAAATGTCATCATCCCCATTAATTTTACTGTTATTTTGTTGTCTTTGGCACCACAGTATAAATTAGCCTCTAGTGTCAGTAGAGCCATCATGGGTCACCAAGCATCTTACACACAAACGCAGTGCAAATATGGGCAGCCTATATTAGTCTCTGATCTATTCACCAATATCTAAAAATTAAAATAAGTAATAATACAAATCACAATCTGTGCGAATTATTATTACTGTTACCTAACAGCTTATAACACCATTGACTTCAGTACAGCAGCCCATAAGCTTATGCATAGACAAAACTACACCGTAATAAAGACAGAAATGCAGGATGTTAAGGTTTTGCAAACTACAACTGCACACGTACATTAGGTTTGAAGCGGAAATCAACACTGCGTCACAAACGAGATGTGTCCTTAGACATGCAAAACACAAATATGTATCCGTTTTTGTTTACCAAGTAGTAGCAACTGTATAGATGATTGAAAGGAATCACGTTGTTCGAGAAAAAAAAATGAATTTTTTTTTTTTTGCTAAACGAGGGCATTGTTTGGTTTACTGTGCTGTCTTTTTCCTGACCACACCAGCAGCATCTGCTGATCCTCAGCATTGCGCAAAATGACTGCCTCGACCAGGGGCGGAAATAAAAAAAAAAAATTATTTTATGTTATATATATATATATATATATATATATATATATATATATATATATATATATATATATATATATATAGCAATGACTATTATATATATTTTAAATATAGCCATATCACAACATGATCTATCAATTGAAACAACAATATCATTTTAATGATATATGTGGTAGGACATGAATAGTTTCAAGGACACAGAGTCTGAAACATGTATCTGACACATGGGGGAAAAAAATGGCGAGGGAACATGGGCGCACCACTGCCATGAAGCAGAGAAGCGCAAAAAAAAAAAAAAAAAAATTCTCCATTGTGCATGTAGAGTGCGGCCATCAGACCTTGAGCTGAACAGCAAAACCCATTAGAAATGTACGAGATGTGCCAAGGAAATAATCAGCTCAGCAGCATGCTCGCTGTGATCTTTGTGTGAGCCTCCGGTCTTTACAGTAGAGCGGAGTGTGAATGAGCAGCCAGGTAGTTTATGAATGGAAGCGGTCACGTGACCGCAGCGCCTCCCGACCAGCTTTTCCTCACTGACTGTCAACAAGCGATCAGCCCATTAAAAAAAAAAAAAAAAACACGGCATATACGTGGAGAAAAAGCCCCAATACTAATAGAACGACAGCTCGTTTTACATTACGTTACAAATTCAATTGCGGATAGTGTCACTAGAGATCGGTTTGAGGATCAGAAAGTGTCATTTTGTCGTTTTTTTTATGAATGAGGAGCGCGATATGCAAATGAGCGTGATTGAGAAAAATATGGCGTCCGCAGCCTGTCTGAGCTCTGACACTGCGCTAATAATCCTGTACACTCAAATAAACAACAGCGTCGCCCAAATGACTTGTTATTACACCTCATCGATGATATAAGGACACATTTTCGATCTGGCAAACACCAAATCGTAACCATTTCATATATTTTTTAAAAAATCGCTATACAAGCTGGACGAAAAGCACGACACATTGGGCTCCATGTTCCAGCGCTCAGGACGAGGAGGAGGAGGAGGAGGACTTCTTTAATCGAGAACATGTTTACATTTTTCCAAACTGCCATCTAATACTAATATTGATCACCCGGCCATTACACTGGCACAAATACCAGTTCAACCAACATGATCCTAAATATGATCTCATTTCCCACATGCTTTAGGTTTTATAACAAGTCCTATAGACTGTGTATTACCTATTTAAACACAGAGCCCTGAGGACATTACATGGGCCTTCAAATAAACGATAAAGAACTTCATTGCAAACAATTAGCATCACCTAAAAGTACAAATATATTAAAAAAGGCCTGGGAAGCCCTCTTATAGTCAGATCGATCACCTTACAAATAAATTAAACATATTTCCTGTCATCTACACACACACATATACACGTGTGTATATGTGTGTGTGTGTGTGTGTGTGTGTGTACACGAAAATAAAAAACATGGGACATGATGATTAGATATAGACCAGATTCTCAGCCCTGGATCTAATAGAGTTGAATGGATGTTTACTCACTCGTTGTTTGGATTTGCCGGTTCTTCGCTCATTTTTTGTCCTCACGGGGATCCAGATCCTGCAAACAGCATCGGCGATGAGGTCAAGGCGAGGAAACAAGTCGCAGAAATCACCATTTTTCGGAGGGTCGCGTCGAAACGCGGTTATTCACAAAGCCAGCGCCGGTCCGACGGGACGGCGGCGCATTGCTGGAGCTCCGCAGCTCCCACGAGCCAATTCACAAGGAGGAGTGGAGCCGCGGCCGCTGAGTCGGACCTTCCCAATGAATAAAATCCATCTGCGACCGAGTGATCATCCTTCAGCGTCCTCTCTTCTGTGATCGGTCACCTATTCCACGGGGGTCTAAAACCTAACAAGTGCAGCAGAAAATCTAATAAAAAAAACTGCTCTGGTTTTGGAATATTGTGAACGGGCAGCTAGCGACCGAGCTACTCTCTCTCTCTCTCTCTCTCTCTCTCTCTCTATCCCTCTCTCTCTCCGCCAACAACTTCTTTCAGCCAACACTGGGGAAACAGAAAGCACCAGCGCCTCGCACCATTGCACCTCTCTACAGCATGGACCGACCCGAATACAACAGGGGAAAAACACAAAGATTTGGAACGGACTAATACAAAAAAATACACCCAAAAACAAGTGAAAGAAGAGCGGTGTGGAAGTTCACAGGATCTCCTTTCTCTGCACCAACTCCATTTTCAACTCGGCCGACGCGCTCGGAAAACTGGGCGGAAGCTTTGGCCGCACCACGCCTCTAAAATCCTTCCGCCTCAAAGTATGAATAAGACATAATTAGCCAAACATCCAACTGTTTTTTTTTTATCATAGTGTATTTGTCGTTTACACTATAAGCAGACATTTTGTCAAAGTGATTCCTATCGTGTTTGTTTCATCGCAGGATTGCTTTTTGTAAAATGTGCTGCAAATAGTTCCCTCAGTTCCCAAAAGAAGTTGAGGCGTGCAGGCAGGCAGGCGCGAGGAGGAAACTGCATGAGGATCTCTAGCTTCCATCATGCAGGCGGCTATGGCGACTCCACATCTACTTCTACATTTAATCCTCATTTACAGCCCATTGTTGCATTTTAAACTATTATGTAAAATTGTTTTTATCAATGGCAGGGTGTAAAAGTCGGACATAGAAAAACGACTCATTAGAAAGTAAAACTTGCTCTTGTAATTATGGACCGGAAGCAGCATTGCTAATGCAAAGGAATGGCACAAGAAGCAAGTGTTAAATAACCTGGATTACTGCAGTTGTTTAAAAAAAAAAAAGACAAAATGCAAAATATGGAGTGTATTGGTCTAAGAAACAAATGATTATTTAAAAAAACTATCAAGAATAAAAAATTATACACCCCTGAGACCTCGTGCAATTTGCTCGTTTAGTTATGCTACAAAGAATTGGGAGAAAAACCAAAAAGTTCACTTTTATATAGTTTTATTGTATGCAAATGTAAAATCATGAACCTCTCATCAAATTTCTAATGCCACCAACATTAAATGGACCAACACTGACAAAAGGAAAATTTTTTCCCATACTTAGAACATTTATTTGGTTATTATTGCTTATTACCTGATCAATTATTTGCTGTTAAGAGCATTGAAAGCGTTTAACATTTAACCATTTTGGACTATACAATCATATACAGTAATATCGTATGATTATGTAGATTTATGCTTTTGCATTACTGTGGGAAATCGAGCTAAAATTCATATCTGGTTGTCATACAGTAGGTATTAAGAGGTTAATATTTATCTGGTAAAATATTCAACAGTTTAAACCACAAATGCTGTGTGTGTTTAGTAATAGTAAACCAGTCATGTCCACATCATAGACAATCGTTTAGTTTGGTGTACTAAAATGTGTTTCAGTATACTGTAGTTTTAGGATGGTAATGATTGACTATTGTCATTTTACAAGCAGCCTTAAATTATATTTATTGTTGTAAATAAATGGGAAAAAATCTCAATATTTTAAAATAGAGAACATTGCTTATTTTCAGAATTTCATTTCTCATCATGCTCTGAAATGAATTAGCGCTTGTCCTCCCTTAAATGAACTACAATGGCCATCTTTGACATATCTAAACAACATGCTTCTATCCTTAGGAGTATTCAGAGTTCAGAAAGTCAGTCTGCTTTCTCATCCCACAAATATGGATGTTCATGCATTTCCTGTGTTGGTCACATAGCACCAAGTAACAAACAGAAAAGCAGTGGTCTGTTTAGCTCAGAGTTGTTCAGCAGAGATGTGACACTCGACATTCTTTGCTCTTGAAACAATATTTTACTTGGGAGTTTTTTAAACAAATTATCTGTTTTTCTGTGTTTTAAAGTTCTGGCTTAAGAGGTGACAGGACTCTTTTAACAACAGGAACAAAGCCAATCAGCTGATCCTATTAAGTACAAAGAGTCAGCCTACAGGCAAGTCTCATTCATTAGAAGTGTAAGGTTTTAATAGCTCAGTCATCTGATCACAACATACCTGTTATTACTGTCAGTCTGTTTCATGAGGAACACTGTTTGTCAGGTATGCTAATTGCAGGTTGGCAAGAAAAAATGTGTTGTAACCTGGAAGTAGGGGGTGTGGTCTTTGGTATGTTATATTTATACAAACTGTTATTTACCTGCAAAAGCAGCAAATGCCTATAATATTACAAACACTCATGTTTAGACGTTTCGCAGTCACAAGACAGCATATCAGATTAGAATTATCTGCAAATTATAGAAATAATTTAATATTGCTGATGCTTGAATCTCAGGTCTGTAATGGTAAGGGCATTTGATAGAAATCTATCATTTCAATAGAAGAAATGTTTAAGATGGGCGGATCATCTGTGATTCAATAAGTGAGAAGAATTAGAGATCATGAGTATGCATCGTGATACATTTATCATTTGGCCTTAGGGCTAACAAAATATTTGTTTGACTTGAAGATTAAAAAGTGGGAAATTTTCATCATAATCTGGAAAGACAGTGAAATCGGTGAGGGAGTTTAAACACTGAAAACTAAGAGGATATTAACAGTGTAGGAGGAAGTGAAATTGACCTCATTGAAATGAAAATACACGTGATTCCTTAAATATATGTTCTTTAAAAGATGGTGGGTATTTTTTTCAATACTTTGACACTTCCTGTTTGATCTTGCGTTTCACAAAAAAATAAAAAAGACTCGGGTGTTATACAATATGTTATTCCCTCTTCACACACTCAGCTGTGCAAACCCCCCTTAATCTCCCAAGATTCTTCTTGGAGCAACCAGCAGTCCTTCATAAAGAGCAGCATTGTGTCCAGATTATTTGATTGTGATCAGATGTTGGAACATCCTGCGCAAAATAGGATGGCACAGGATGGTTCAAATTATCAAGGCTATGTTGTATGGGAAAGAAAAGGAGATCGAGCAAGGCACTGGGGAAGGAAAGGATATGCAACTAATATAGATGCCCCTCCAGTGCTAGAATATGAACAATGTGCTCTCTCAACTTCTACAGCCTTCTACAGTATCTTGGATTATACCACTTGCGAGCCAGTGAGAGGGGTGTTAAGAATGGTGATCAGTGCTTCCTTTCTACATCTTCTTTTAAAGGGGGAAATGGAGGGAAGTTAAGTGCTAAAAGGCCATATGGAAAAGAGGGAGGAGAGGGGGGGTTGCCTGCTCTTCTTGCACACATGAGCGAGATTGGGGGACTGTGGGAGAACTTGGAGGCAGCCGGACCGTGAAGGGAAGGAATAGTCCTGCACGCTGGAAATAATGGGTCTGAATCAAGCCTTTCAAGCATATAGTCCCATGCCTGTCAAATAGCATGTACAAGTAGACTTTGTGTGTGTGTGTGTGTGTGTGTGTGTGTGTGTGTGTGTGTGTGTTGCTGGGCCTAAGTGTGCACAAGTACGATACTGGAGTAGTGTGGAGGGGAAGCAGCTCCACACACTGAATGGTGCTTTTGTTCTGGGAGCGGCTGTGGCTTTTTTACATTCGGCAAACCCTGCAGATACAACTGCCTCCGCATGAGAGGAGCATTGAAATGAGTTTCCTCCACCCTCCTCCCCTTTCTCACCTCTCCCCAGCTCTCCTCCTCCTACTTGAGAGTCACTTAACCCCTCCAAGTGCTGCTTGCATGTTTTAGTGTGTGTGTGTGTGTGTGTGTGTGAGTGTGTGTTTGTAGTTGAGGCAGGTACCAAGCCACAATGTGGAGGTTTTTCTGGACTTGCTTTGCTTTGTTAGTGATGAGCCATTCCAAAGAGCTGGATGTTCAACTCATAGCTTCCTCCTTGCCCTTCATCTCCACATGAGTGTGTGTAAGAAAGAGTGCACACGGAGTGCAGTATTCACCTTTTCTGATGGGCAGGTAGAGGAATGCCGCAGGTCTGTTGGCCGCCCAGGAAGGCAAGATGGAATGTGGCCTGGCTTTACTTGTCTTTCTTCTTTCACTCCAGATGCAATTTTCTGCTTCTTTCTCAATGAATATAAAAAGTGCATGAAGTTCTAAAGTGCATCCTGAGAGCAATTAATTTTTCCCTTGGCCCAGAGGCCAGATATACAGTATATATATATTTTTTTATTGATTCATGAATTGTTAAGTTGTTTCATAATGCTAAGCATTCCAGCCTAGAAAAATAGGACTATAATTTTTTAAGATAGTTTTGACAATTTAATCGTCTCATTTTTCAAATTCCCAGAAGTTTCTTATTTTAAATTTGCGGTTTGTTAATTGTTTGCCAGATTTTTTATCTCTTTGGATAAACAATCATATTAAACATTTTATTAGTTAAAATAACACCTAGAGATCTTGACAGACTCTATCTGGAGTAGATGTTGGTGTACTATTTTGGACAGTATTTCAATGTTCCGTATTTAAACATAATTATTGATGGTTTCAGAGTTTGCTTATGATGACTAAAGCTTTACTTAGGGCACTTTCACATTTCCTTCCTCAAATTTAAGGAAAAAATAAAGATCTTGTCTCAGTAATCAAGTCTTAGATAAGACCTGTGAATGATTTGGCTGGAGGTTTGCATGAATCCTGTTCCCTCTTCAGCCAAATTGTGCTAAAACAGAGTTTGTAAAAAGTTGTGGACCTTGTTCTAAATTACAAAACACAGGACATGTGTCATTTATTAAACCTTAATTCAGCCTTTCTTCTACATAAAACAAAAATAAAGCTTTGTATGCAACTGTATTTCAGGGGCAATTTGCTAAATGCCAATCTTGAGACTTTGTAGAACTAATTGATTTTTGCATTGGGTTTTGATCTCCAGAACTGCACCGGGATTTCAGAATTTATTTTCTCAAACAAGCAAATAAACACTGCCTGTCAGTTTGTTTGGGTTGAGAGAGAAACTAACCGGCACTTGAACGGATGGCTGCATAAAGGACCACACCAGAACAGACCCATGGGCTTTACTGCCAATCCTATGAACCCCACATGCTACCCATTTTTGTCTCTTCCATTCTTAAGCACAAACATTTAAGTCTTGCCTCATTAGATATTGCCTGTGCTCTTTAAGAGCTCAGGTAAGTGTGCCTGAGCAAGCAAGGGGGAACAATTAGAAGTAAACAAAGGCATTTCAAGTTCAATGATAAATCTGTAAAGATAATTTACATATTTATGTATATGGCTTTAAGTACAACATTTATTAGTAGAAGTGGGTTTTTTTATGGCCCCCCCACCGTTCTGTGGTTTTGTTTAGAAGTTGATTTTTTGCACAGCTCTTCCAACCCAGAAAACCTGACATTGTCTCGTTAATGAAAACACCTTAAATTATATATTTTTTTATGTTCTATTAAACTTAAAGTATACCACGTATAACTGACCATGAATACTAATATATGTAGTTGACCTATCGCTCCTTTCTAGATACATTTATTTTTTGAGAACTCAAGGGCTGAGGTAAGGTTGGATATAGTGGTGTATCGCGCCACCTGCTGGATGAGTAAATGAACTGATGCACAACACCAAGAAATGGTAAAAACTGATCGAAAACCAAATTACTCCTGTGTTTTAGTGTGGAAAATGTTTGTTACCCATCCGAGAGGCTTTCGTCAAACCTGAAGTTGATAGTACTTGTGCAAGTTTATTTGTTCCTAAAATGTAATGTAATAGCTGAATAACTGTAAATATACATATGGAAGTTTCTGATATGTTTCAGATTAACATTGCATGAAATTAGAAATTAAGTATAATTAACTCAATTTAGCTCTTAAATGATCACAGCATCTATTTTATGGAGCTTTATTTCGATTTCAGTGTGCAATATATACAGTGCGTCTTAATATGATTAAACGTCCTCTACTGGCCCATTTGTGTAATTTCAATGTCACCAACATTACAGGGCAAAATATTTATATACAGTGGATATAAAAAGTCTACCCACCCTCATGAAATTGCAGGTATTTGAAATATATAGATAGAAATGACAACATAAATGTCAGACTTTAATGCAATATTCAAACAAACAGAAATCCAGAGAGAAAAAAAAATCATAATAATAATAAAAAAAAAACAGCCAACACAGCTTGATTGCATAAGACTTAACAACCCTCCCAACTAATACTTTTATATTATATTATCCTTTTATATTATGGCACCAAGTCTTTGTGGATAAGTCTCTATTAACTTCACACATCTAGACTTGTCTTTGTTGAATTTGTTATGTGCTTTGGGTCATTTTCATGTGGAGATGTGAAATTCATCTTAATTTTTAACAGGTTTTGTGCCAAAATATCTTGGTATTTGGAGATATTTATTTTCCCGTCTATCTTGACAAGTGCCCCTGGCCAATCTGAAGAGAAGCATCCTTAAAACATAATGCTACCACCACCATGCTTCACTGTCAGAATGGTGCTCCTTCGTCAGACCATAACACATTTTCCCTTCTTTTGGCATAATTTAGATGGTCATGCATATTCTTTTTTGTAAGAAACTTGCAACCCTACCCCACAGAAGAATAAAATACAAGAAATGGTTATCACATGCAAAGAGTGAACAGTACATGCCATAAATACCTGTAGCTCCTTCAGTATTGCTGTTGGCCTCTTAGTAGCCTCCTTGATAAGTTTTTTCTTTGTTTTCTGGACAACTTTGGAGGGTTGTCCTGATGTTTGCAATGCCTCCAGGGTGCCACATTTTCTTTGCTAATTGATTAAGGCTCTGACAGTATTCCATGGTACATTCAGTGCCGTCAACCTTCTTTTATATCCTCTCCTTATTGGTACCTACCGACAATAAAAAAATAGTTTATTTGGCAACCCTTTGTGGACATGCCTCTTAGTAGAAACATTCAAGCACTTTTTACAGTAACTAATACTGTAACGCGTTACTTTTAAAAATAAAGTAACTTCGTTACCGTTACCGTATGGTGTGTTACCCGTTACTTTTTTAAATGAATGAATTTGGGCTGAAGTGTAGATTACAGCCTAACCTGCTTACAGCAACGTCACATTGTAGGATTGGTGGATGAACCACTGTAAACACGAAGAAGACGCACTGTGGGCGTGTCTCCGTTTATTCAGGTCTGTGCAGCAGTAATGGCGAGTCACGGCGAGAGCAAGACGAGTTTCTCAAAGTGGAAATATGTTCATTATTTCACTTTAGTTAAGTATAAAGACAAAAACATTTAGGGCAAATGTAAGCTGTGTCTTTCTGGTTCGAAGCTCGTATCTACTGCGATAAACAGCAACTCCAATCTGTTGAAGCTCCTCCAGGACCTCCATGCCTGAGAAGCTAGAAGCTAGAAGCTAACCCGGTGTTCTGTTCTACATTGTTGATAGTTTTCCTACTTCAGCTGTGAAAGGAACATTTTTAAGAGCTCAACACAACAGCAGAAGCTATATATATATATTTATATATATATATATATATATATATATATATATATATATATATATATATATATATATATATTCAGTTTGTGCTGCTCTGACTTTAATAAAATAGTGTTTAAAAATTACTTTGTGTTTAAGTCAGTTTTGTGTTTGTAGACCATAATGCATAAAAGGGCATTAATGGGAACATTAAAGAAGGTTCTTTAAAAAAGTAACTAAAAAGTTACTTTTAACAGTAACGCATTACTTTTTGGTGTAAGTAATCAACAAAGTAACTAAGTCCTTTTTGAATGAAGTAACTGTAACTAGTTACTATTTTTTAGTAACTAGCACAACACTGTCTAACACACTCTACATTACTTTGCGCTGTTGACCTCAGGTACCTAAACTCATCCACCTTTACCACCTCTTCTCCCTGAAACCGCACCACTCCACTGCCCTCCCTCTCATTCACGCACATGTCTTACTCCTACTGACCTTCATATCCCTTCCGTCCAGCACATATCTCCACCTCTCCAGGCTCTTCTAAACCTGCTCCCTACTCTCACCACAAATAACAATATCATCCGCAAACATCATAGTCCATGGAGACTCCTGTCTGACCTCGTCCGTCAACCTGTCCATCACCACTACAAACAGGAAAGGGCTCAGAGCCAATACTTGATGCAATCCAACCTCCACCATAAACCAGTCTGTCGTTTCTGTTGCACACTTCACTGCTGTCACACTGTTCTTATACATGTCCTGCACCACCCTCACATACGTCTCTGACACACCTGACTTCCTCATACAATACCACAACTCCTCATGCACTGCACATCTCCCTAATTCTTAAAGATCGGTAACAGCACACTCTTTCTCCATTCCTCAGGCATCCTCTCACCTTCCAAAATGTTGTTGAACAACCTTGTTTAAAACTCCACTGCCATCTCTCCTAAACATCTCCATGCTTCTACCGGTGTGTCATCTGGTCCAACCGACTTTCCACTTTTCATCCTCTTAATCGCCTCTCTCACTTCCTCCTTACTAATCCTATCCAATTCTTGCTTTACCATCTCCACACCATCCAACCTTCTCTCGCTCTCATTTTTCTCATTTATCAGCTGCACAAAATACTCCCTCCATCTTCTCAACACACTCTTCTCACTAGTCAACACATTTCTATCTCCATCCTTTATTGCTCTAACTTGCAGCACATCCTTCCCAGCTCGGTCCCTCTGCCTGGCCAATCAGTATAAATCCTTTTCTCCTTCCTTAGTGTCCAACTTCACATACAGCTCCTCATATGCCTTTTCCATGGCTTTTGCCACATCCCTCTTTACCTGCTGCCACATCGCCTACTTTTCTAATTACTCTGTCGATCCAAACTCTGTTTTGCCAACCTCTTTCTCCTTATGCTTTCCTGCACTTCCTCATTCCACCACTATGTCTCTACGTCTTCCTTTCTATTTTCAGATATCACACCAAGTACCTTCTATCTGTCTTCCTTATCACTTTTGCAGTAGTTGCAGTTCCAATCATCCAGCACCTCTTCACCACCACTGAGCCCCTGTCTGACCTCTTCCCTGAACCTTACACTACAGTCTTCCTCCTTCAGTTTCCACCATCTTAATCTCCTTCAGGTTGCATCTCCTACATGAAATATATTCCATCTGTGTGCACCTTTCTCTGCTCTTATATGGTCCTCCTTTCTCTTAAAATAAGTATTTACCACTGCCATTTCCATCCTTTTAGCAAAATCTACCACCATCTGCCCTTCCACATTTCTCTTCTTAAGGCCATTCCTACCCATCACCTCCTCATCATCTCTGTTCCCTTCACCTACATGCCCATTAAAGTTTGCCCCAATCACTAATCTTTCTTTCCTGGGTACATTTTTCACCACTTCTTCTCTCTCACTTTAGAATTTTTCCTTCTCCTGCATCTTACAGCCCACTTGTGGAGCATAGGCACTGATGACATTTATTATCAACCCTACCCAACATTTCTAACCTACACTCTCCTCCACTTCTCCTTTCCCTACTGTCCCTGTAGACATCTTCCCCATTTCCTGCTCCTCCTTTGGCCAACAGTAGCCCAATTTCCATCGGTACCCTGTTGGTTAACAATACCTGTGGCGGTGGTTGGTAACCCGGGCCTCGACCGATCCGGTATATATGTCTGATTCTTGATCCGCATACTTGTTTAGCACGTGTTTTATGCTGGAAGCCCTTCCTAACGCAACCCTCCCCATTTATCCGGGCTTGGGACCAGCACTAAGAGTGCACTGGCTTGTGCAACCCTAATGGCTGGGTTCTTGATTTGTAAATATAATCCAATCTAATTAAGAGAAACTTCATTATGCAACAATACGATACAATACAATGACAAAGAATACACTGCCAACACAACAAATGACTTTAAAAAAGTTTTAGACTGGCCAATTGAATTACCAGACTTAAATCAACTAAGTCCTGTATGCTTCTTCTTAAAAGGAGACCAAACTGTAAACACCTTTACAAATGAATAAAAGAAGCTGTTCTACAAGCCTGGAAATGCATCAAAGAAATGCATTGATTTCCTGTCATTCGGTTGCCAAATATTAAGTGTTATTTACACTGTATATTCTATCATTAAATGTCCATATTCTAAGGTGTCCTGTACATCTAGATGTAAAAAAATTAAAGCTGAATATGAGATCTCTCCTCTCATAGTCACCTTTTTTTTATACAAAAAGCAAAAATGTTCTGTGTTTAGCAATAGAATTTAACTTACTATGCCACTCCAATATTTTTAAGGACGCTGTAGGTGTTTAGATAGTTGTATTTCATGTGCAGCATATATGTTCAGTATTTAATTGTTGATTTGGATGTCTACTTACCCTATATAATGTTAAATATAAGTAGTATATGCTCTAAAGACTTGTTATCCTTGAATCTATTTCAGTGTAAAGTTATAATAAATAATAAAAATAAATGTAATAAGTTTAAAGTTTTTTTTAAATCCACAGGCCGAATGCACAAAGCTCCACTCCAAGAGCCTATGCTGGCATAACTAAGGTTAGCTTGCTAACCAGAAAGGAATGCTTCAGAAAGTACTGTCATCATATCACATTGTAAGTGTTATTACATCATTGCCTGATGTTCTAACACTTTAAAGAAAATAAAAGTCCAAATGTGACTCTAAATGATTTATGACGATCTTTATGAATGCTGTTGTTGTCATATATTTTTTGAAATAAATAACATCTGTTTCATTTATGTAGAGTTCAAAACAGTTTCAAAACAAAACAGGTTGTGTCTACATATCTGTTCAAGAGAAACATTGCTAATTTTGCATCCAGGTTTGTCCCCTTCATTAGTAATGAATTAATTCCACCTTGGAAAACTACTGGCACTGTTTATTCCGACATTACTACATTTCTCTGCACATCAAAATACCTACAAGCACTCTAGACTGGAAGTCAGTTTATCAAATTGCTTTTCTCATACAATTAAATACACTTCTTCTGAGGCCAGGGCTTGGTAATGTTTTACATATTCTTTCAGGCTATTTTTGCAAGTAAGAATAGAAAGACACTATTGCACTTTTAAGTCATTTGTTTTCAAAGTCATGTAACATGTCTTCAAGAAGTTTTCCATAAGAAATATATTTTTTTTAAATAAAAAACTGCAATAAGAAGTATTCTAAATTGAAAGTGTAAATAATTGTATTGATACAGCAGGTGCACTAAAACAGTTGCATTAAAATTCATGCATTTTTAGTACATTTTCTTTTTCTGGTCTTAAACATTATTCTAATTGTTTTAGAACCACACACAGCACTTGTGTCTTTTTATGACAACTTCTGCGTTTAGAAAACAAGGAGACTGTATATCAGACAACTGAGTTTTGTATGCAAAAAAAAACGAAATAGAATAGGCAGGACATAGAAACCTGTGCATCAATAATATGTTGTAGCAATGCATCTATAGGTTTCTTTAGATACATCATTTAAATACGTTTAAAAGTTTAATACTAACTGTACACAATTATTGTTCAGTGAACATGATCAGTGTTTACAGCATATTCAATGCTGTTTTTATTTCCTCAGGAAAGCCAAAAGGGAACAAGCCACTGTCACTCCACATGCTTAATCTGCTTCTCTCTAAAAAAGATGAAAGGTGATCAACCAGAGAGCCAGGCGCCATTGACCCCCTGAGCCCTCATTAAAAACCATGCTGAGGGACTGAAAGATGCTCTGTCAAGGAACTGCTGAGTTCCACTGTGCCTCCTACTCTGCAGCTCTGTGAACTCTCAGGATCATCCAAAGCAGCAGCAGAAGAAAAGCACCGAAAGTGTCGCTCTTATGATAAACACATAGCTGCACATCCCACTGGACTCCACGTGTGAACTGCGCTGCTAAAATGCGCACTTGTCTGAGCACGAGACTACAAGGGAAGACACCATGCTTAATTCATGTTTTGTCCCTAGGTTGTACGTTTGAGTGCATAAGAGATTTTTTAGAGCTTTCTTGTACCTTCGCTGTTTTCATTCAAAGACTCTCAAGACGCAGTGCGTGGCTTCACAGAAGGCATACAAAACATTGTAGAGAATGAAAACCGAACAGATGTATAAAGCAACATATACATATGGTGCCAGATATTGTTCCCTTTTAAGTGTATTCTTTGGGTATTTTAATTTTTTTTTTTTATTCCCTCCCCCCACACTAAAAAGTCAAAGCCTTTCAAAGTCTTCTGCAATTCCGGATAGACAAACCCCATTTCTGAGAAACTATGGGAAGAACAGCGCTTCTTCAAGACTCTCTTTTTTCTTATTCTTATCACCCTAGTAATCTCTTCACATTTTATCTACCTAAATCTAAATCGCTTTCAGGAATATTGTTACCTACAGAGGACAACAGGAGGTGAGTCTCACTTTGATTAAATAAGAAGTGAAGTAATATTCTACAAAATGACTTACTTTTATTATCAGCAGGGGTTAAATTTAATTGAGGAACAATTACAACGATATAGATTTTTTGCATTTGAATTAGCAATTTTAAAATACACTAAATATACTATTCAGGGAAAGTTAGAAGCAGTTTGGGTGATTGGCATTTCCACTACCATTTTGATAAAAGAAGGATATTACAAAACAGAGCGGTGTACAGACACTTTCACCTCACACACATACATGTTGGCACTAAATACCAGCATCACATCATGCATCAGTTTGACAGTTTGTAGTGTGCACTGTCTCTGACTATCTACAGAGAGGAAATGGATGGCTTCTTCACTAAGCTAAAGAGTGAATCTGTGCCGTTTTGGAATCCTCTGTTGATCGTCTCAAGAGCCCACAAGCAAGCTGAAATGACAAGCATACAGATTCCGACTTGGTCACACTTGAGCCTGTCTCAGTGGGATGCGTTGCTGAGGGCTAAAACCACACCATACTAACCTTTGACCTTTCTATCAGTGTTTCTTTGCTGCAATAGGCCCACAAATGCACAGGCTGTTACAATGGCCTCAGGGTTGCACTCCTGTGCTCTTGTTATCCTCGTTTTCTCTTGAAATCTCAGAAGGAAATTGTGAATTCTGAGAGGAACTTAAAAAGGTGAGGGCTGTGTTGTGCCATTTGATGAAGGTCTCCTGATGGGAGAGGCTTTCTGAAGCTGTGTAGGATTATTAGCAAGGGTAACAGAGGGGAACTTTTATTTCCTAGTGTTTTGTGGGGGCTCTGCTTGGACAAGTTGTGGATCGCTAAAGCAGGCACACTAGGTGTATACATGTTCGCTTTCCAATTCACAGGATTTGATGCCAGATTCCAGAAAAGATACAGTGAGTGGAAAACCTACAGTAATATATTATATTTTAACTTTTATAAAGGATAAATGCATAACTGCTGATGCAGCAGTGTGATTGTATCCAAACAGCGACGCACACACATACAAGACGGTGTGCATAAATAAAATCCTGTACACGTCATTATGTAGGTCAGCTGTGCCTTCTCTAGTCACAGTACTCCTGCAGCTCTGCCACCAGCTGACCTGATTCAGAGAGTCTTGTGTGAAAAGCCTCATCCACACACACACACACACACACACACACACACACACACACACACACACACACAGACACACACAGACCAGACAAAGACTATGGTAGGAAAATTCACAAAGCCTGATGACTATAGTTTTAATATTTACAAAGGCCATTGACTATGCGAGTAAAATTCACAAAGACTATTGACTATAGTAATAAATTTCACAATTAATACTGACAATAGTAAAAAAAATCACAACTGACTGTAGTAAAAAATTTGAACGATTATGGTTCTAATACTTGCTATGGTAGTAAAATTCACAAGAATTGTGACTTTTGGTAGTTAAACTCTGACTATAGCATTAAATTCATACTTATTTTTCACAAAAAACACTACGGTAGTAAAAACTGATTTTGTTTTTACCTAAAAACATTGCAGCACAAAGATCAGTGGTAAATGGTAGAGCGAGTCTTTCAATGCTCTTAATTTGTGAAATTCCTCAAAGATCATTGACACAGGTAGAAAAACACACAAAATTACTACAAAACTACAATAGAAATGAATTAAATATTTCTCTCCTCTGTAGATACCTACTGGAACTTGTAGGTAGATGTTTTAATATGATTCATTCACACTGAAAGTATAAAATTATTGTTTGAATGTGTGCACATTTTTATTATATTTTTTAAAATCCCAAGTCCTCATGATATATTCACATTTCACATTTGTTAGCTTTTATCAATGAAAAAATCTACAACATTTCAAAATGTCAAAACTATTTTTAGAATGCTAAAGGCAACCATTTTTAAATTTTTC
Organism: Silurus meridionalis; assembly: GCF_014805685.1. Taxonomy (NCBI): domain Eukaryota; kingdom Metazoa; phylum Chordata; class Actinopteri; order Siluriformes; family Siluridae; genus Silurus; species Silurus meridionalis. The sequence continues at coordinate 19,030,521 of NC_060891.1, read as the reverse complement.
ATTTTAATAGCAGACTGCAAGCTTTCTAAATAGTGTGATTTTTCTTGCAGCATTCTAAACAATCCACTGGATGGCACTGTCTGGTTGCACTTCTCTTCCATCCTTCTCTATCTAATTAGAGCCTCGTTCAGGGCTCCTCCAACGCCATCCTATAAATGTCAACACCAATACAGCAGGGGACAGTCCGTCTGCATGTAACAAACACAGACGCCATGAAAGTCCACTCTGTGTGTCAAATCAATCACACACAGGGCCTTGCAAAGTTTCACACCTCGGATGAGAATTATGTCCAGTCTTCTGCACTTAGACACATGCACACACCAACACAGCAGTTTGTGGATGAATATTCACAACCATATGGAAATATTGTCTGTTTTACATTGTAAACTGGACCACAAATATACAATGCTCCATTTTATTGTTCCTAACTGTAAACTGCATGTATTAAAAAAAAAGTGATACAAACATAGAAATAAGTTTCTATTCATGGTGTTTGAGATTCACATTTGCATTTATTTCCTCCCTGATCAGTCCCTACTGTCCCATCCTTCCTTTTCTTTCTACCTCTCTCAGTCCTATTATCAAGGCTTGCACACGGGTCCATTTTCATTCCCATCCAATCGGCCGGCTGGAGCAGGTGGATGCGAGATAACTTGCGCCACGCTTTGTTTTTGCCCTGACACTGTCATTAATCATTCCTGAAGCTGCACTTCAACTTATAATAATAAGGACTGGCTGCTGTGTGGGGGCTGCCGTCCAATTGCCTTTCTTCGCATGCCTGCCAAATTGGAGGTGAACGGCCATAGCCAGACACTGCTCCCACGTCCCCCAGACTGTCTCATCATTTAGGTATTTATCCATCTCAGCCTTGTCCGCCGCGCTCTTCCTGCTCTCCCAGGAGGCCACAGATTGTGCGGAGGGGAAAGATGAGATTTGTTGCTCGGGCTTTTTGGCTTTGATTGTGTGCCTATAACTTTGGGATTAGAGGCAAATTTCCCACAGGGCAGTGCAGGATTTGCTGGTGTTTAACTGTTTAACCTGGCTTATTCTTGTGTGGCAGGGGGGAGAAGAGGCTGGTCAACGGGCCCTAGGAGACCCAGCCAGGCTAAACCAGAGCCGGCCCGGTGTCAATAAGAGCCGGCCGCCTGGGCCCTCAGATCAACACTGGTGCAATCCCACCTCACACCTCTCTTTGTTTTTTAAGAGTTTGTGTGTGTCTATAAACAGTTCCTCACCCTAGAGACTTGTGTGTTATATTTTAGCATTAAACTGGAAGTGCTACATTTTAGCACAGAAAAAGCACACAGTATTATTATTTTTTTAAGCACTACAATATCCATATACACTTACTCAAAATGTTTTACTGTTTGACAAGCTCCAGTGTCACTACTGAATGATTGGACAAACTTTAGTTATCACAATTAACAGACTTCATTATCCAAGCTAAATGAGTTGTCAATTTTGGAAAGCTACATAGCACCAATGCTAGGATACAAGCACCCTTTGTTAGCCATGCACTGGAATAATTGAGGCTATGGAAAGAGAAGGAGAATCCCTGTCCTGTCAAACACAATCTGAGTGGATTAGCGAGATCTAAGAGGAATTTAGCAGCCTGGAGTCTGAAGGTGTGTTTGGTGCCTGCTATCTCCTGTGCTAAAAACAAGGGCCCAAGGTGTGTTTCCACAAAGTGGCCTGGGTTCTTTGATCAAGTCATGATGCTCCACCTGGATCTCCCTAGTGCACAGATACTCAATATGTCTGTTCAGGAAGTTGGGATGCCATAAGGCAGAGACTTCAGAACAGCTGTACTTGGTGAAGCACAGCTTAACATAAGGAACTGGCCAACAAACTCCTGTCCTTAGCTGAATCTGGTGTCAGTTCTCTTATTACGCAAAATAACGTCATTTAGATCAAGCAACAAAAGTCCGACAGATGTTGGAGTTTTCTTCAGCTAAGCATCTTGTTAAAACCGTTGCAGTCAGCAAAACGAAGTTCAGCTGCTTTATTCCAGCTTCCCTACTTTCGGTCCAAGAAATTGTCTTCCAAGTACGAGTCTGCAACAGACCATCACAGCACTTCCTCTCTGCCAGTCCCAGTCCATCAATCATGCCTGCCTGCTTGCCTGCCTGTGAAGATGAGCACGCCTGTCTCCTTCAGCACAGGCAAAATATATGGCAAAACAGTATTGATCTTTAATTAAAGAAGCTCTTAACCTCAGCTGAGAGGAAGCCCCAAGGCTACAGAGTTAATTCATGTACTAGAAGTCATAATATTTGTGCTCTGCATGAGGAGGTACATAAAAAGTTATCTATTGTCTGGGCAGTTTATCAGCACAACGATGTCTCGATGTTCCTTGCCATGCATGGGCCTCGTGCTCACTCATAATTCAATGTTATGGGCCAATTTGCAACTGGGGCAGTGATGTCAGTTTTACATATATTGTCAGTAGGTAAAGTATATTAGATGTTTTATCCAGGTACATCTAGTCATGTGAATCCTTCTAGGCTCTTTGTTGCTTTTGCTGGATGAACTTGAGCATCCTTAACAAAGACTTCACCTAAATTCTCTCTATATATTGTACTATTGGATTAAAGACCAAAAGCAGGAGCCATCATCAGACTGACCCTCTCAACAACCTAAGCATCTGCTATAAAAAAAACACAGGTTCTTTTATGAAACACCTCCCCCCCCCAGGGAAAAAGTAAAAGGAATGCAAGAGAAAGAGAAACAGTGAGAGAAAGAGTGAAAGAGCAGAGGGCTTCTACACACTGTGATATCACCTTTTATAGGTTTATTGATTTCTTCTCAGGATGCAACTATTAACATTGAGCTGTGTTCCAGAGGAGCTTGCGGCAGGTAGCCACGCTTACACCCCTTCTCCTCTCAAGGGGAGAAGGGGTTCGCGGGTGCCATACTTTTATAATTAAGGTCAGCTGGGATGCATTAAAGCATTTGGAGGTGTTAAAATCTGCCCTCCTCAGAGAACAAGTTGGCATCACTCGTGCTCGTAAATTAGCCATGCGCTCCCACAGCTAGGAATAGGAGAAAAAGAAAAAGGGGGGGCATCGGGTGAATTTGAAGCATGGGTAGACTCTCTGATGTCTTTTTTTTAAATTGCAAACCAAAACAGTCCAATATGCACACCTGAACCCTGGAATGGCATTAAACTGATGCAACACTGTGTTGCTTAAACACCTCCTGTAGGAGGTCATCACAATATTTTTGGATGTTGAATGATCAGGCCTGTAGAAATTATCAAAGATTTGCCATGTTTAGGCTCTGGGCGGAGTATATTAAATCAAATACAAAATAAAGTAGGTATAGTAATCATTTTGTACTCCTTTTTCACTATTATTTCTATTATCAACAGTATTAGAAGACCATGTTCATTAATTTTCCCTCCAACTACTTTTTTATGCCATGATCAGAATTCACAAAAAGATTATTATTACAGCTTTTTTTTATTTTATTTTTTATTTACAGTTAATCCACCTTTCATAAACTTGTTTTATATTATAAAAGGTCTGAGAATGTTTAACATCCTTTTTATTTAGAATTAGGTGATGGGCTGGCATGGTGACACAGAAGGTAGAAATGCCACATCATAGCTCCAGGGTTTCCATTTTGATCCAGAGCTGAGTTTGCTCTCTGTTTATAGTGTCACATCGAAGTGTCATCATCATCCATGTGGGTTTCCTCTAGGTTATCTGGTTTCCTTCCACTCTCCCAAAACATGCAAGCAGGTGTGTAAGTGCACATACACTGTACCTGTGATAGACTGGCATTCTATCGATGGTGTATCCATGGTGTACTCACCCTCAGCATTCCTATTTTAGGCTCTGAATCTCTCAAAATGAATAAATGAAATAAATAAAAGAATAAGTTATTAGATGATCACCTGATCACTTGGTTGTAGTTGGATTATTGAAATTTTATTATATATAATATACATTAGCCAAAGAATATATTATCTAGCTTTTTGGACACATACATTTTACATAATAGTTTAATTCAAACAAGAACTGAAAATTGATTAGTGCTTTTAGCTTGGAGAGAGAATGAAGATGCAGAAATAAGAGCATCTAGAAAAGCCTGCAGCTCTACATACAATGTCCCCAGTGAAGCATGCAGAGCAAAGACTCGAGCCAGTGTGGAAGCAGGAAACAAGCATCCAAAGAGGAACAAACATGACAGGGGAGGTTCACAAACAACTACCTGTCAAAAATCATTCTGTGGACAGGTCACTTTAGGGTAAGCAACACAAAAAGCAAAATGAGAAATATTTATAACAAGGTTGAACCACTTTGCAAATAAAATATGAATCTAAAAGACTTCAGTTTCACCCACAAATTATGCATATGCAGGATTCATTTGACTTGAGCAAAAACTGAACTAAGGAAAGTCTGAAATTTAACAACTTGACATAAGGTGTGTTGACTGCAGTGATTTACCTGAATAAAAAAGTATTTCCCAGCAATGACTGAGGGACAACATAATTTCTTTTCAGAGACTTATTTGGACTTGGAAATGATTGATTTAATCAAAGAAGCTAATTCAAATGAGTAAGATTAACCTTATTCTTTTATCTATCTAACTAATATATTAGTTTGCTGTATGACTGTTAAATCTAGGCACCTGTTTAAAAGTCTTGGTCGGACCAGTGTGACAGCTTGCTAACAATGAGACAGCCTCCTGACCCTGAGGACAAACCCCTGACAGAATGCCCAAGGGCCAAACAAAGTAAGCACACCATTCCTTCAGCAAACACCTTCCAGCTCTTGACCTGAATGAGATTTGTGCTGAGTGCAAAACAAAGTTTGGTATGTGGTCACCTGAAACAATTTTGTTTACCCACATTTATCCAAGTGTTAAGGTGGCCTTTCTTTATAAATGCCTCTTTTGAAGCACTCCAGGAGCCACCTTTCTTTCTTGAGTTGATTCAGAGGAGGAACAAAACACCTCTTTATGTACATAAGGCTGAGCAACATCCTTATGTACAATGGATATAAGATGTCTACACACCCCTGCTAAAATGGCAGGTATTTGTGATGTAAAAAAAATGAAACCAAGATGAATCATGTTCACACTTTTTTCAGGGAAAAATAAGAATGAATAAAAATGTTACACTAACCTGGCTTCAAAAGTGTGCAAACTCTTTTAATCTTGAATGTGGCTGTGCTCAGAATGAACTATTCACATTTAATCATACATCTGCCATCAATGAAATGATCCTGATGAACCCCAAATAAAGATCAGATCTAAATTATTAAGCATGCATGGCATCTAACTTATTGAAAGTTATTGCTCAGGAGAAAATTTCAAACCTTATATGTACTGTGGAACACCGTAAAATCCATCATCATCAAATAGACAAATGAAGCACCAGGAAGGACGTCTCTTCAAAGTTTAAAATGACTAGAACAATCTTACCACTGAGGCTGCTAAGAGACCTAGAGCAACATTAAAGGAACTGCAGGAACATCTGACAAGTACTGATTACTCTCTGCATGTGACATAAATTTGTCTTGCCTGAGCTATGGGGTAGGGTGTCTAGATGTCTCCCAAAAAAACACCCTAGCTCAACTAAATCACCTCAATCTATGTGCAGAATGTGTTATGGTCTAATAAGAACAGTGCCAAAAGCATAATATTTACATTTATTTCCATAAGATATGTTTGTTAAAAAAAAGCAAATTTCCAAAAGCACATCATCCCCACCATACAGTATGTGGCAGCATTATGCTTTACTGCTGTTTTTCGTCTGCCAGGACTGGGATTATTTGTCAAGGTGTAGGATATCATGAATATGCTACAAATACAAACTGATTTTTTTTATGCAAAACCTTCAGGTGTCTGCTAGTCAGCTAAAGATGAAAAAGAGTTTTACTTTATGATAATGATCGTAAACATACATACAAATCAACAAAGGAATGGCTTAACCAAAACAAGTGAAATGAATTTGATGATCTAGTCAGAACCCAAAACTGAATTCATGAAAAATATGTGGGATGCCCCAAATCATGCCGCGGACAGGAAATGTCTCTACAATTTGACAAACTCTAATCCAAAACAGACAGAAATGTAATATCTCATTAGTATTTTGTTTTGTTTTAATTGTTCCCTACAAAGTGTGATAGTTTTATCACTTAAATTTTATATACTGCAAGCTATGATTTATATTGGCTTTAAAATACTTCCATTTTTGAAGGGGTCTTTAGACTTTTTATATCACGCTGTACATTATCATAAATTCTAAGTATCAAAAATAATACCACTGCAAGTGCTTATTTAAGATAGAGTTACATACATAAGGTCCATGTTGAGATAATAGTGAGGTATAATGCATTTTACTTTTTTTATCATGATATAATTATTGTTTTCTCAGAATGCAGTGCAATATAAGTGGAATGGAACTGTAAACAAATTCTGCACAGTTTTAAATGCATACGAATATAAAATACCCAGATTACACTAGATAAAACAACTTGTACATGCACTGAAAAGAAATGCAGTGAAATCTATAGAACATTGCAAAAATGTCACTCAAAAAAATGGTAATGGTCTTAGTGTTGCAGCAGCTTGTTTTTTAACACCAGCATTTATTTGACCATTATGTTAAATTGTCCCCATAAAGCTCCACTTGGCACCTCCATCTCTCCTGCCTCTCTCTGTGAAACACTTAAGTGGACCAGAGGGGGCTTGTGTATTCAACAGTGTCAATATGCCTGCTTTACTTTTCAAATAATTCTCATCTATGCCTGACCTAGCCTGCCTTGTGGAGCTGGATGAAGTTTTCACTGTTGCACACAAAGTATTTGCGCATGGTGTTAGCAGGAGGAATCCAAAGATGTAGTGTAGTATTGACACTTTAAACAACGTGATTTCAACAGCTTTTCTGCCATGTGCATTCTCACCTGCCATGGGTGGTTGAAAACGCAGAGCAAATTGTGTCAGCTTGTATATCGCCAACTTTTCTCACAAAGGCGTGTCTGTCATCTAGAGTGCTTGAACTGAAAATAAACCGAATATGACTCCTTTTTTTCTTTTTAAGTAAAAAATCCACACAAACAGCAAGGGACTAATGTGATAGAGTATGCTAGAATTACTGAACTTCACAACCATAGAGACGATTTTGAGTTTAGTATATATTGAAATGCCAGGGGTAAGATGCTAATGATGAGGTTGGGGTCCTCGATAATCCAGTAAAGCTGAGAAGGTGCAGGACCTGAGTGAGAAGGCCATCTCTGTTCAGACCACCTCTATTCAGCAGCTCTCAGCCCCCAGTGGTAAATGGCAGCCGGAAAATCACGGCAGCAGGATCACGCATGGTGCATTAGCTGCTCTGCTCCGGCTCATCCTACAGAAGCGACCTGGTCCAGAGCTAAAAAAACTCACACAAAAGCCAGTTCCTCTCAGCGCCGCTCTGTTCTTCTTTATAATGGCCAAACATCCTATAACCGATCAGAAACATGACATAATGCACAGGAATTCAGATATAATTTTGTCAGGCACATTATAAGTAAGTGAATAATTTTCACAGAACCAATATCTATCAGTGCTTTGAGTTAAAAAATATCTATCGGATATTTATAAAGTAGAGATAAAGTTTTTTTTATTTTCTCGTTTCTTTTTCTTTTTCTTTTTAATCCTGTTGATAAACCCAATCAGTAGTACACTTACTAATGTATACGATGAGTATAATCTTCAATATCTAACTAGTTTTTACACCACATTATTATTTATCGTCAAATGCAACACAATTTTTTTCTACAGTCATTATTTCTTGCTGTTTTTTTCCCCTTTTGGACATTTTTTTAACACTCAAATATAATCCATTTATAATACAATTTACACCCACACAATTACAGAGTTCCAGTAGAAGATATAATGTCAGCCCTTCCTATTTAACCGAGTTCCCCTTTGCCCTTTTGAAACACAGGCAAAAAGTGTGCTTCCTGATTAACGATGAGAAGAGCCACAGCTTCCAACCCTGCCAGGGAGAATGTACAATCACGTCAGCCTCTTTAGCGAAATTAATGGCAAACGCAACTCCTTAGAAGTGTGTTATTTAAAGCGATTTTCCTCTCTTTTTTCCCCTCATCTGAATAATAACATGGTATGATAGCTAATGCCTGTATAGCAAATTAATATAATGTTGGACCTTTGCCAACTCTAAGAGCTCTGTTAACTGAACAGAAAGATATAAACATTCACTACTCTGTGTCCGTTGACAAGCAGAGTATGGGCAATATATACAGTCAAAAAAAGCATGGTAAAAATACAACTTCAATGAATTATCTTGCGAAAAAATGCTTTTAGTGCTTCAAAACAATACATCGCATTAAAAGGCACATTCAGGTGAAACATCCCGAGAACTCCTTGTCCCCAGATGATGCTTACTTTAGATAAACTGACAGAAGGTTTTAAACCCCTTTATTGCAGGTTAAGCAATAGTACTTCAAAACATTTCAGCATGTACAAAATGATAATTAGGGAAAATGATTAAACAGAATTTTATACAAAAGACCTATATTTTGTATTTAGGAACTGATTAACTGGCCATTTCGAGCCTAATTGGACCCGAAATGAGTGCTTTAGTAAAAGGAGATGTGTTTGGAGCTTAGTGGGTAAACCAGTTAAGCCTATGTTTAGATTTATATACAGTGCTAGTATTAATTAGAAGCCTAATTAGAGTGATCCAATTACACTGTTTCCCAATAAATATTACAAATGATTTCTCAGTCTAATAATTTTAACAATTTTATAGCCCATTGTTTTAGTTTGAACCTAAAATACTGGGTATTTAAAATCTATTGACTCTTAGTGTATTTAGCATAGTGTGTCATATACACGAGGAAAAAGATTTGCCTTTTTCCTCTAAAAGAAATAAAAAAAAAACACAGTGCTGAACATTCCACCACTAAAACACTTTTAAATGCATGAAAACAGTCAGGAATTAGGCATCTGTAAAAAGGTTCCTTTTGGAATTGACCTTAGCGTGATACGCTGTCTTAATTTCCCTTTCTGTGGTCGGTGGTGAAATAGAAGTGGGGTGCTGCTGCATTACAGCAAAGAACAGCCCCAATTCTATAGGCGAGAATACACAGTGGAAGTTGCAAAGGGCAGAGTCTCTAGGAAATCTACTCTTTCTTTGAAAAAATGTCACAGGAGAGATAGGAGATTGGCACCACAAAAGACCTAAAATAGCACAGGCTGCTACGCATTGTCAAATGAGATTTGGACTTAGACGCTGACTTTTGTTCTACAAAGTGTCGAGCTCTGAAAGGGAGATAGGAGCTGGAAGAAATGGGACTTTTTTCCTCTTTTCCTAGTTGTGGTATATGTACTTTATAAAGATGGACCAGAAGGAATTTTACAATTATTCCTGTTTGTTAGTAAACTTTCTTTATTGGTATCGGGTTAAGACATCTATCTGTTTTTTGTATTTATCTTACTCCTTCATCAAGTGATCAGAGTGTCATTTGCAAAGTAGAGGAAAGACATTCTTCGAAGGTGTATGACCAGGTTGAGAGATTAGAGCCCTTCTGCTTGGGGCGTCTCCATTCCCATGTTTCCAAATGAACCTGCATTCAGTAGTCCCCCTACTGACCCTCTTTTACCTAACAAAAGCCTTATATATTTGATACAGGTTTTTTCCTCCCCTAGGCCACATAATAGGATTAGAAATATTTTCTGCAAATTTACAAAAACAAATCACATGGCAAGGCTTAGAAATTGCTAATAATTTCTCCATAGCTGATAGATCAAAGGCAAGCCAGGCGATAATGTGACCCTGGTCAAGTATTTTTAATGAAAGGGTTAATCTTCTCAAAGGTGACTATTCAGGGGCAGGAGGTGTGACCAAATGAAGAAGCTGGAAAAAAAATAATCTTAAAGTAGCTTGGAGCTTGAGAGAAATCTCGTTGTTTGGAACAGGACAGATCTCTCTATAGGAAAATGCGAGAAGAACTTTGACATTGACTCTTGGACACATCTTTAAAGGCATACCTCCATGCTAATGTGGCAGTTTTGGAAAATTGGCTTACTCGACTGTTATAGTAGGCAGACGAAACGATAGGGAAATATCATACAAATTCCCCAATTCTCACCTTGAGTAATAAATGTTGTTTCACCACCTTAAATAAAGTGTTACAGTTCATAAATCATGTTGGGTTTTGCACATAAAACTTTGTTGAGCAAGCTTTAGTTGTGCTACTTTAAGCACACATGTCTGTTCAGGGCTAATGGGACTTGAACACCTTCCAAAACCAGAAGGAGAGAAAAAAAGTGGATGGAGATGGCTTCATACAGTTAATGCATTACCCCTGACTGGTTAAGTAGGTTTGGAAGTCTAATCATGACCGCAAGAAAATGGGTCTTTCAGTAATTAAGAATAAATGAAATTGCTTATCAATTAGTAAGTTACAGCATACACCATTCGGCTTTGTTCTTGGGGATTAATCATGGAACTATTGACATTACATTGTTCCTTAATTATCATTCATACATTTTATGGTAATTGTTGAATTTTTCACAGAGGAATTACAATCGCTTGGAAATACCAAGCCATATCAATGCTCTCAAATATAAACATTAATTAATTTTTTCAAGAAAATGGGGAGGGGGGATAGATCATCCGGTATGGCACCAGAAAATAACTGCCTCCAACAAGGGCTGTAAACAACGTTAATGTTTTTCTTCTTTTAATGAACTGAATCAGTAATGAGAGAAAATCCATCACACTCATAATAAGGCACAGAAAAGACAATACAACTAGCAGTGAGGTGGATCTCAAACCGAAGGTGAAAAACCGAGCAAATATATCTAGACCACAATCGGGTTCATAGTTCATTATAATAAATGATCAGGACTGTGAAATAATTATACTTACTTATAAAATGTTAACTTAAAATCATTCAACACAATGCTTATATATTATGCTAAAGAACTGAATTGAAAAAAATCCATATACCATTCACTATATAGCATTTGTATTTTTTTTTTTACAGAGTGCTTGTAGAATTTAGGAACCAAAATCAAAGCCATGTGTAGCCTTAGCACTGTTTTTAGCCATTCTTATTTTTGACCTTTGTGCTCTGTGTCCAGCGCTGCATCACACGGTCATTCTGAGCCCCCCTTCTCCCCACTTCCCCACAATGCAACAGGACAAAGTCTTAGCATACAGGCAGGGTGTATTGGAGTGAGACTTAATGAGGTAATTAGTCAAAAGGCTAGTCTGACCCTGGGAGGCTAATACCTGTGAACTTTTTACCCTCAACTCCTGACATGTCTCCAGAGATGGCGGAGGATGGGACGCTCCCTGCACACACCCGAAGGCTGAGCCACCAACTGTCACAACCTTTACATGCAAGTGTGACATCCTGATCACAGGTAGTGCTCAGTGGACAGTCACACTCCTGGCATTCGATAACACCCGCTGTTCTGCGGTGGCCTGTTGGGTCATTAGTAACACTGAAGCTCAAGGCTTTAGCAGTCAGCCAAATGCTTATTTCCTTGGAAGTCACTTTAAGTTTAAAGAGATGAAAAGAGAGGACAAAGAAAGGCAAAACAGATTGATATTTTTTTTAATCTCTGTCTGGTTTTTATCACAGTGCCATGACTGGCTGCCTCATTAATCATAGGCTCTGCTGCTTCCAGTACAGAAGTAACTGCATTTGGCTCAATTAAGACGCACAAAGACAATAGAAAATGTAGAAGTTGGGCCGGCGAAGCGGCAGCAGCGTTCGTCTCCCTGTCATTACTGAGAGAAAAGGAAAAATTAACCCTAACAGCTTTCCTGCTCTCCTTCATTGATCCGAGGCTTTTGTGGTGTCCCCAGAGTGTGGCAGACAATTACAGATATTATTACATCTGCATTGATTTTCTTAGGCGAGCCCAGTGTCTCAAAGCAATTAAAAAAAATTACAGTTCGGAAGTAGGCCAATTAAAATGCCCATGGGTCCTGCTGAGGGATGCTTGCCTTGACTGTCAGAGTGTCACAATGTTCTCACTTGGCAGTTTTTAGACAAGTCAGTGCACACATACATACTCACCCACACACACACACACACACACACACACACTCACACACACACACTCACACTCACACATGTGCATCCACATACACACGCACCCGCACACACAGACACCAAAACAGTTGAGAGCTAGCCCTAATTTGCAGGCAGGACTGGGATGGGTGCTTCCACTGAGGTGGGCAGCACTGAGAGCAGCTGAGGCAGCTCTACAGAAAAAAATCTTAAAAAATCAGAAAGAAACGACCACAAGCTTAAATCACACCACATTTTGAACTTATCTTTTAAAAGTGTAAAGGTGCACAAAATTCATGTTTCCGTACGTACCTTTTAAAAGTCACGGTTTGGTCCAATTTCGGTACAGTTAAGGGGACGAAATACAGAACATAAAATTGCTTGTCGTCTTTTTTAAACTTTTAATTAATAACATTTGTGAACATTAATAGTTTACACTTTTAAAACAATTAAAAATAAAATGCCTGCTTGTTTAAATTATATAAAAAAATCATATTTTGTAAAAAAGAATTATATAATAAATCAAAGTAAGGCAATATACTTTTGAATTATTTTTATTACATTGGCACATATTAAATGGGTTTTAAAAAATTATGGAAAAATAAAATTATAAATTTACATTTTACATTTGTTAAACCCATTCAGTAATAGATGTGTGTGTGTTTTACATTACATTTTCTAAAGATAGAATCTATTTAACTGTTCTACGTATTTCAGCATACTTTAACAAATGACTTTATTCCTTCCATCCTTCATTCATTCACTCCCTCGAAATGTGGAAGTGTCAGGATTTTCTCCTTTTAAGGGAAATTCTTAAAGCTGGACATTAAACTCTAAAGAATCCATAGCGCTAATGTTAGCCGCTAGTCACTTCCTGGTTAGCGGCTAATGCGCGTGCTACGGATTCTTTAGCCGTATCAAATCAAACAAGTCCGGTACAGTGTGAGTAGTCACAAACTCTAGTTTCTTTTTTATACCCCTGGCTATGTAGTGTGTGTTTTTAAGTTTAATAATAATAAAAAAAATAGTAATTAAATTATAATTGGAAAAATCTGATTTTAAATCAGATGTTCCGCACGTAAAAATGATTGCAAACGTTACACGTGCGTACCGAACTGAAAGCCCTGTACTGAAGAATTTCGATATGAATACGTGTACCATTACACCCCTTCAATCTATACATTACTGCATAACAGATACATAAAAAAACATCCTTCTTCATCAGGCTCAGAAAGAGCAAGCAATTATAATCTATAGTGCATTTGTGTTTAGTGTGTGCACAACTCACGGCCTGATCTAGTATCTGTATCTACTGTTATAAAGCAGTTCATTGCATTTTAGCATTTCAGCATTTCAGTGGACTCACCTATTTCTCAATAGACAATAAAAATTCATTAAATTATATGCTTATTTAATAATTATATAATTCACAAGCTAGAACCTGCCCAATGACACAACACAACCCAAACACCTTCCTCTCTTACAATCTCTTTCCTGCACTCGGACTATGGTCCTGTTTCCTCCTGGGAGAAGTGGCCTCTCTGCTGGTCATTCTGCCAGCCTTCCTGAGTTCCAGAGAAGAGGAGGAAGGGAATACTAATTACTGTTGTGGAGCAGCATAGGAATGAGAGCAGATAAGGAATGAATGTGATGTGACTGTGGGACTGTGCCCATTAACTATTCAGATCTGGTCCAGGTCCTTGTTTCCTATAAGCGGTATCAGCTGCAGGCAGGAACACACCGCTTCATTGTTAACAACAGCACAAATATGTGGTGTTTTTTCTTCTCTTTAATACTCTGCCATTGTTTTTTTTTTTATCCATTATTCATATAAGACAACATTTTGTTTTCCGGCCTTAAATTAGTCTCAACCACATCCGTACAGTATTAAAGCACCAAAAAAATAAACTGGAATACATTGTATAAACTGTCATGGCTTAGGGGGGACAACAAAACCATTTTTAAAAATTATTTTTCATGTGTTTGATGTTTGGGAAAAAGTGCAATGTTTCGTTAATCCACAAAGCATTCAAATGTTTATTTATTCTAGGATTAAAAACCTACAATACAGAACTTTTTATACACATGCAAGCCTAAACAAATAGCAAAGCCAACGCATAAGCTACAAACATTTCATTAGCTCAAATAGCTGAAAGGTGTTTCTGTTTATCTATTAGTATTCTGATAAATGGTCTCATCTTGGATTACAGGGTTATAAGGTTTCAATGGGAAAACATAATCCATGGAATTCACTGAGAGCCAGTGACAACCTCCGGAAAAGAGGGGGGAAAAAATGGTTTTCAACACAGGAACCCAATGCAATGCGTGATTAGAGAGAAGCACATTGTGAAAATCATCAAAGAGAAGGCGGTTAGAGTTCTCTAACAACATTCGGTTTCAGTTTTCTGTGAGGAAATGATTATGTGTTATGAACCTTCAGCTACAGTCAGGGCAAATGAGCCGAATTAGACAAGCAGGTCATTTTTATTGATAATTATAACTTATTATTCTATAGCTATGGGCTATTAATCCTCCTTCATTTGGAGAAACTGAACAGCTGCATTTTCTACTATATTTTATCCATATGGATAAACATTAATTTACATGTAGAATGTGCACAAGTATGGCCATTCATAAAAGAATCATTTTGAAAATTCTAAGACATAAACAATGAATAATAATTGATGAAATTTGTAGTGTACTGAAAAATTGGTATGCAAACAGTGGGATACAAAAGTCCAAACTGAAACAATACTGCAAATCTGAGATTACTTTTCATTCAGAAATAAACAGAAGGTTTTGAAATATTTATAAGAAAGAAAAAAGATATTGGAAATATTTCATAATAAAGATTCTGCACTATTATATGTAAGCGAATGTGCGATTCTGCGTATGTTAAATGCTTTGTATGAAAGGCCACATTCACATGCACACTGAGGGATTTTATCTCAAATTGATCATAATTTTTTGCACAAATGCCTGGAGTCTATGCCAGCTCGAATGTGCACTTTGCACATTAAAGCAAAAAGGGGACATACCAAATATTAAGAAACCCTGAAATTCAGGTAAATATGTAGCTATTGTTGTCAGTGATGTACATTGCAATGAATATTGTTAAATTAAGTTAGAAAAGAATGCAAAGGAAGCCTTTTCTTTAGTGCGCTAAGACTTTTGGACTCCGGTGTATGTATACTTACATACAATATATGTATACATAAAGGAGCAACAGATGTCACTGAAAGTGCATTCAAGGATATTTTGTATTATAAATGCCTAAATGTATGTGTGAAATAAGATCAGTAGTGGCACTTAACTATCACCAGAGCAATGTGTACTGATGGATGATAATGCTAATACTAGGTGTCCTTTAGAAACCACACTGGTGCTCTGCAATAAATCCTGAAGGGTCAATCAATTATGCTGTCTCTTTGGAGTCGAAACTACTATCTACTCTTATATTTCACTCCAAGTCTAAAGCCTACTATAGTTACAAAATGACAGCAAAAATGACAAAATTGTCTGCTAGAATCCATCTTACAGTTAACAAAAAAATATAACTATAGCCACATTGTTAATGTTAGATAGAAATGTGCAAGTCTCCATTTCTTTACTTATTATTCAGCTTCCTATTTGCACCATTTCACTGTTCATGAACAGCCCATAAACAGTGGTGGTGCCTTTTATATGTCTTTGGTGATGCAGAGAATTTCTATCCAGGGAGTGGGGTGAGCTCAGACATAGCTGAAATGCATCTGAACCAAATGAGGATCAATTTACCTCACTATGTACACAAAATTATTGTATTGTATAAATTACATAGCAAGTTTTCTTCCCATGCCTTTTTCAAATCCAATGGGTCTACAAGTGCATGCTGTTGAATGACGTGTAAGGGTTCTTTTGGTGCATTTCTTTTGGTGTTTACTGCTGAATATCAATATTTCCCTCATGAGTGGGTCTTGTATGTTATTAAAAACATATATCTTATTTTAGAGAACTGCATCTAAATGATTTTTGTACAACTAGTTGTGAGATTGAGAAAGGAATGGAATCTAAAATATTAACCAGAATTACTTTAAACAGGAACACGAAATATCAATGCTCATTTGTATTTTCACAGTTATATCTAAGGTTAACATTAAAACGTTCATATTATTATGTTCTGTAGTAACAATATACGTATGAATTTAAATGTTGGACACTTCACCGTAACAATTTTTCATAAACTTGAAATAGTTGATATTATAGTTTTGTGTAAGGTCTGTTTTGCACAGTGCTGATTTAAAAAAACAGAGGCTCGTGCTGCTATAAAGCTAAAGAGGCATAAAGTGAATATATTAAAAGCATGTAACATTAAATTTAACTTTTATAAATAAACTGTTCTGCTTTAATAGACTGAATGTTATTAGTGTTAGAAAATAAAGGTGTCAGGCTGTGTATTATGCGGAAAGAGTCCTAAACTGTCTCATATTACAAATCCTTTTAAAATAAATTATTTCACATTCTGGATTAAAATTCTAGTTTTCCAATACTTGTACTAACAGTTCAGATGATCAAGTTTAGTGTGTGTTTTTCTACAAATATATATCTTGTTTATCATTTAGCCCCATGTTATGCTGTTCATTATCATTTATTCACATATTTATAATAAGCAGGGCAGATTAATAAGTATAAATAGCATATATTCTTTAAAAGTGTGGAATAAATATGTTTTTGGAATGTAACTTGATAATCAGCTCTAATTGTATTTAATAAAGTTTGCTGTAGTTCTTTGCATTTCTTCAGCACCTTTCATATATAACAAAGTTTAATTTTCTTTTTATCAGGCCGTCCTTTTGCTCTCTATTAGATATATTAGTTATATTAGAATTTGATAATGACTGATATTAATCTACCATTCAAAACAAAAGAGAAAAAGCTACATTTGCACAAGACCATGTCTAGGTTTATTGCCAACCCAAATTTGTACATGTCTGAGGGAACTGAAAGTGAAATGCCTGAACATATGGGAAGCAAAAATGGGAAGCTGAATTCTGCATGGGTCAGGGAGTAGAGGATAAGAAGCACATCTAAAGGAGGGACAATATGGGAGTTTGTCATGCAAATCATTTACTCATGGACACACCATGCCACTTGCATTAAGAGGACTGTTGCGTCAAGGGGCAGTGCAAGGGGGTCTCTATTTTCACCGGCTGCACAGGACTTTTTGTGGGCCCTAAAGCCCGTGAGAAGAAAGCCGCATGGTCTGGATTGAACTGCTAACTCTAGTTATGGAATCAGTGGTCTGATTGGAGCAGAATAGCAAAACAAATTGCTGAGCCATCCAGTCAGGGTGGATAATAAACAAGAGATAATAAACAATTATTAAAATAATAATAATAAAAAAAAAATTAATAAATAATAATTAAACTCATATTCGTAGCTAGTTTTGTTAAGTATCTTTACAGAGGTGTAATGGGGCTTGTTGCTCTGTTTGCAATGAAATTTGCACGTTTGGTCAGCAGTAAAACATGACAGGCATGGTTTCACAGGAACACAATCAATATATATATATATATATATATATATATATATATATATATATATATATATATATATATATATATATATATATATATATATTTAATGCTATAGAACACCTGCAAAGATGTTAGTTTTGTCTTTCTTACATTATTTGCAGTTACAAATTGTTTCCTCACCAGCTTCTCACTTTTGAGAAGACAAAATCTACAGCATGACATGTTACCCAGCGCAAAGTTTCCTGTGTAGACTTTTGTAGATATTTCTGTATTCATGTCACTGGAGATGCCTTCCAAAAATGCTAAATAAATGCCTCCTCACAGAAAACTTTACATTATATGTATTACCTGCATTATTCATCTGTTTACATGTCAATTAAACAAAGCCATTTGTATATTGTTACTATAAAAATGAACTATATATTAAAAGCAAAATAATAAATCAAACCTGTGATATGCTATATACCAAAAGTGTAGGGTTTCATTTTAAGGTTTTTTTTTTGTTTGTTTGTTTGTTTTTTGCTTTATTTGTGTTGATATACAGTACATCAGTGACAATTAAAATATTAAAGACACATTTACATATACTAGAAGACTGAATGTATTTGACCAAAATGTATGTTATTAAGACCTTCTGAACAGTCAGAATTGAGCATTTAGTACCATTGTAGTGTAAGTGAATTGATAATGAAACAGCACATAATAAAAACAGCC
Source organism: Silurus meridionalis (assembly GCF_014805685.1). Lineage (NCBI taxonomy): Eukaryota > Metazoa > Chordata > Actinopteri > Siluriformes > Siluridae > Silurus > Silurus meridionalis. The sequence goes on along the minus strand of NC_060891.1, from coordinate 19,012,244 downwards.
AATAAAATGTCTTGAAAATGCTTAAAATTGTTTAGGAAAAGACAAGGTTTGCAATATACACTACAGCTTTGAGCAGATGGGCAAACAATAATTGTGCGGTGAGAAATTCTGAGATTCCAGTTACCCATATGCACTCTTTTCAGTTTGCGTTATCTTTTACTTTACACAGTGACGGATAAGTCAGTAACATCAGTAATCGGATGAGTGGAAACACACTTGATATACTGCTTAAATTAAACATTGGATCTTGATGAATGCAAAAAACAAAAATGATGTGACAATAATCAATGGAAACTAGAATAATCAACCTACTGAGAGCTGGATTCAAAATTACACAGAAAATCAATGTCTGCATGCTCCTGATGAGATGACGGATGGTGTCCTATGGAATCTTTTCCCAGACCTGGATCAGGGCAATAGTGAGATACATAACATTTAGAGGTTTTCAATGTGATTCAGGTCTGGTTAATGCTTTTGTCAACCAACTGCCTATACACTGTGGCCACATGAGGCTGGGCATTGACATGCACCAGGAGAAGCCCAGGGTCCACTGCACTAGTGTAAGGTCTGGCAGTGGCTCTCAAGATTTCATTCCAGTATCTAACATCAGTAAGTGTACCACTGACTATCACATGGAGGTCTGTGTCAGAAAAGAGTCTCTCATGCAACCCTCATGGAGTCTTTCTTACCATTTGTTCAGAAACATGCACACCAGTAGCTTTTTTGGAGTAAATTTTTTTAGGGCTGTGGCAGTGCTAATCTTTTTCCTTGTTCCTTAACTCTTACCTCCTTAGGTAATGGTTCGCCTTCCAGTGCGGTGGATGTGCCACCTTAGAGGACCTGGACTACCTGTGCAACCTGATTGAGTTGCAGGTACTGGCGAAGGCAACAGGTAGTGACACGGACCCTAACACAAAAGTAGAGACAAATCAGTCAAGAAGGATTAGGAAAGAGTAATTGTCTGTGGCCTGCAAAACCATTTCCTTTTTTGGAGGTTGTCTTGCTGTTGCCTCTCCAGTGCACCTGCAGTCACTTTTATTTATACCAAAGAAGTTGAAACTGATTCACAATCGCTTATGTTTCCTAACTGAACAGGTTGATACCCCCCACCCCCAGAAAAACAGACCTGCATATGCTTTGAAGATGCATTGGTCTACAAAGACTATATACTGGTTAATAGCTAACTATAACACTGCAGTTCTATTCATGCTTTTTCTGTCTAATATATTCTCTCGTTAATTTTTATTGTTATTTTTAAAAATCAAACAACATGCTACAGTATATTTAGACAGTGCTCATAAATGTATAATAATGTGCAATAATGTACATATTTACTGTATCATTCTGCAATGACATTAGCATATCTTGCTCATGTGTACATTTTCATTATTAAGTAACATATTATTTGAATGGTATTTACATTGGCCCTTTATAAGACATTCATGAGCATTGCATAAATCTTTAATAAAGTAGAGCTGTTGGATTATGTAAAGCTTATTTGAATTTTGATGAAGGTTTGTGAAGTATATTGTGTTCTGTTTAATAGAGAAAAAAAATGAAGAGAAGAAACTGCTATTTTTAACATTATCTTTGGACTCATTATTATGATTTTAATAACAATGAAGTGTGTTCACTTTTCAAATGTGTCCGTAAAATGTACACTTCTTGACTTTTGACTTTGGGAAAATATATTTAATGTGTCTATTTTGTATACAACTCTAGAATGTTCCTACTTCCTTCTGAATTGCTTACTGTCTATTAGCAATCAAAAACTTTCCAAATGCACCTTCACTGTTGATATTAACATGCTCAATCTAATGTTGTAATTTAATTTTCATTTATAACACTATAATAAAGAAATAAGCTTAGCTACATTTTAAAAGTGATATGGTTGTATTGTTGGTAGAGCTAAACTTATATTTTACAGAATAATGATAAAAGATTTACACATTTTGTCACAAATTGTCAAATTTATACCTATTTTCTATTTGTACTTCCTTCATAGCAGGTGCTTCTTATCTACTTATCTACTTTAGTTGCCTTTTTTTTGTACCTCTTTATAATCATGTTACACTCATTAAGTCAAATTCCTAAGATCAAATTCTGCCAAAAAAAAAGATAAATCCCAGAGCGTGTGGATCATGATGTGCATTTGATTAGAGGGCTGAAGGCAGGTAATTACAGATCTATTGAGGCAAAAAGGTCACTCAGATTCTAACCATGGCCATTCTCTTTCCTGTGAAATCTCAAAGGCTTAGTTTATCTGAGAATATACTGCCTAAATTTATGCTTCTGAGAGAAAGGTATTCTTCTTTCTAATTCAGTCCAGATGTTGCTTTGCTACTTTTTAGTGTCCAAGCTTAGCACAGAATTTGTATATACACTGTGTACCGGATCACATGCTGTGCTACCTGAAATGCACAAATAAAACCTGAAAAAAAAAAACCTGACTAAAGACAATTTTTCATATCTCTGGATCAACTATACCTTTCTGCTTTATTTTACACTCATTTATTTCAGAGAGATAGAGCAAGGGAAATACAAGAAAAAAAGTGCTTTTAAAAGCAAGGCAGACTTTGGAGACTGTTGTGGAAAAATAGCACCCTGCTGACCTGGACCAGCATCCTCGCTGACAAGACACCATGACGAGCCTCACTCAGGCGCTGTGATTGCAAATGGACCACTCTCATGGTATTTGCTTGTGGTTTGATAGGCAGGTCTGGATGCCTTTAGTATTATCAGAAAGCATACTTGGGTTCCTTGAGCCAGTCTGAATTAAAGAGCAATAACAATAACCTGCCAAGTCACACCAGCATGCCAGGACTAATGTGTTTTCCAAAATAGAGGGTTCACAGTTTTTTTCTTTTCTTATTTTTCATCCCAGTAAAAATGTGCATATTTACATGGGCAAGCATAAATGGTGGCAAGAGGAACAGAAACCATTATAGGAATAAAGAGAGGTTCTGCCTTGTGCTCTGACTTCACACACCACTGAAGCACATCAAATTGGTTCTTGTTCTGTGGTTAGATGCATACACGAGGAAGCTCAGTCTCAGTCTCAGGAACAGAGTGTCAGCAGACTTGCGTGCACATAGAGAGTGAGAGTGCAAGAGAATTGAGAGCGAGAGAGAGAGAGAGAGAGAGAGAGAGATGAGATGAGATTAGATGCATCAGAAAGGGAAGTGAACCCAACCTCCAGAGAAACTAAGGTGAAGGTGAAATCACAAAGGAGCAATGTGGTCATCTGAGAAAGTTCCACAGACTTGTTTTTGTCCCCGTCACGCACCAGATATGTCGAGACAGCAGTGTAACTGCAACAACAATAAGAGTCCCTGATGAAATATAGAATAATTATTAAAAAAGTATTCAAAACAATGCATATGTCTGTCATATTTACAAAAACTGTTAGCAAAATGTGTAATGATATAATGAGTTACTGTAAATTCGAATCTATATCTTATGTTCTTTATGCTTTAGGGGATGACAAACTAACAGAGCGTTTCTTACAACTATTATAGAAGGCATAAAAATCCTTTAAGGCAATTCATAATGGATCTTCCATCACAAAGCAAACTTTCAGGTATACAGTGTGCACTGTCCTATGCAATCCTTGTCCTAAGTAATTATTACATATTTTGCACTTGCCTCACAATGTCATGTATTTGCACTTTGTGTAGTCCTGTGTGTTCTGCTACTGTGTTTTATTATATTATGCTTTGCACCATGGACTCGAAGAAATAACATTTTGTTCCAAGGAATATCAATAACACATTTGACTTGATTTAATGATTCAAAACTGACAGAAGGAAAATCTGCATTTTGCTACACTTTCCTTGGAAACAGGTTAACTTTCAGTAGATATATGGTAACATTAAAAAAGCTATTCTTATTTTATTTAATCGTATACTCCGTGTCCATCTAGAAAACAGCATGATAACAACGGATAAGAGATAACGGTAGCAGAAAAATCCTGAAACTAATTGGATTAGATTCCCCTGTAGGTATTATATTTGATAAGAAGAATAGCTTTTAAGATGTGCTGCTGAAATGATAAAATCTGGATCACATGGACAGAGAGAAATAAAGGATTGGCACTTCACAGTTAACTAATGAAAAAAATAATAATGTAGCTTTCACGTTAAGGAATGTAAGATAACGGAACCTACCTTACTCATCGTAATGACTGCTGCCATCTACAGTATATGTTACTGAATGCCCATCAGGGGATATCTATAGGAAAGAAAGGGGGTGAATTATATGTAATATGAACTCTTCAATTTCTCAAAGGAATTAGCTCAATTCATTACATACATTACTTCCACAAAAGTGGGGGAAGATGTAAATGGATGATTGCTTGTAAATGGGCTTGTCACGATTAAAAAAAATGCATATAAGGCTCAAGAGAAGAAATAGATTTTATTCTTAATGTTAAACGTTAGCAGTTACATATCCCTGTTGGAATTACAATTTTATTTTTATTCAAAAGTAGAAAATATTCAAAAGAATGCACTTTTGAAGAATAAATGGAGATCTAAATTTAGCCATGGTGAAAGTTCACACAGCTTAACCAAATTTACCCGAGAACAAGAGACTAAAGCTGAGTAGCTTGTTCATCAGTTTCATATACGTTTGTGTGTTTGTGTGTGAGAACAAAGCTGCATGACAGCCATGTAAGTTGTATGATCCATCTACAGCAAAGGAAGCAGACTAACGTCAGCCGGTTTTCCACTTAAGCTCAGATTCAGTGCGTCTGGCCAGCCCTACTGTTGCCGCTGTCTCGTTTTTGACATTTTTAAGGAGGGCCTCCTGTAGGCTTGCTGCTCAAGCTTGAAAATAAAATGGGAGTCTTATAAAAGCCAGAGAAAGAAAATGGCAGATTGGTGCGACTAAGAGCTGCATTTTCCCCTCAGACATCTTTTCTTAAAGGCTTTTTCCCCTTTTTTCCTCTCTCTCTCTCTCTCACCACTTCTTTTCATCTCACTCTACTGACACAAATCTTATGCCACTACTTTTGTTTAACGTAGACCATTAATGAAGAGCTCTCCAGCTAAATACGTCTTTATTCTGCTATTAACTGTGGTGCTTGAAGTAGGCACTGAAGAGGGAGGGAGTCTGAAACCCTTCAAAGTCGAGGCATTTAGAGCCACTTTCCTATCAATCAGGCCCTGTGTCCAGTAAGTGGCACTTACATTTACATGAAATATTCATAAAGCATTCACTTCTGCTTTCCCCTGCCCTAATCATCACTTTTAGAAACCCCTCCACCCCTGAAAAAGCTACAGTCATTTTGCTGAGGGGAGAGAATTACAGGATATGTCTCTTCTTTGTGTGGTTGGCCTCCTGTAGGTGAACCATTTTGTTCTAATAGAAAAAGCACAAGCCACCATCAAAGGTCTTCTGCCCTATGCATGATGTTTCCATATCCTGCAACCAAATGTGCATTTTGAGATCTCTTACCCCCATATTTAACATTTCGCATGGTGTCAAGGTATGCAAATGGGTCATTCAAAGTTTTTAGAAAAACCCAATGCCTTTAAACATATGACTATTGCAAAAATAGACACTATTATTTGAACTACTATGATTTAAATACCTTTCAGGATCATACATATGTTCAGTTTACTGATTGCACTTTTGTGCCAATTGGAAAACTTGAATATCCAGAAAAGTAACGAAAAAAGTAAATTTTGTCATTGACAAATTCATTCATATTCAGATACACGAAAGATAAAAAAAAAGGGTTATGAATAACTTGTATTCTCTTTAAATATGGATATTTCTATATAGAACACCTTAATCTTTTCTTCAGACAATGCAATAATTAATATTATTTAAGCCACACACGTCTACATACGCATTGAACAATGGCTGAAATTCTCTCCTAGGTCATTGCTAATTTGCAATTCCTATTCATATTTAAATGAAAGTTTTTTTATATCAATCTAAAGCAATAAATCAGTAGAAGCTTTAGTTTAAAAGAATATGTGCTGTTCTCCTCTGCATCCAAAACAGGAAAAGAGTAAGTGTACCATGCAATTTTCCAAACACAACTAACTGAGCTAACATAGATTTATTAGCACAGTTTATATAACTCATATTAGGAATTCATGGACCTGGAAAAAGGGATTAGAGCATTTATTTCATGCAGGGAGATGATCCTGTCATTAATGGTCGATACTTTCATCATCGTTTAAAGCAGAGGAATTTGCCCAGTGACACCTCGTGGCCGACATATCAGGGGTGTGCAGCTGTGCTCGTTATCTGCTGGAGACCCGCTCTGCTCATGCAATGTGGACTGGAGCCCATCAAACGTGGATTAGGCTGTCAATCACACAGCCTCTGCCTATTCCATGCTACAATTTTTCTCAAATGTCACCAAGATCAGAGTAATTTCTTGGCTAATTGCATCTCGTCGCTCTTAATGTGGCTCTGTTACATGGTTTGACAGGGCTGTGTTTCTGGGCTCAGAGCTCATAGATGTGAAGACAGAGGGCAGCTCTATTGTTTTGAGGAGAATATGTATGCAGCATCACAGAGTCAAAATCAGCTATGCAATGTGCACCGTTTTTTTTTTTCAGAAATGTTTTCTAAAACCGTGCCACTCCTGTTTCAGCATTGCCAGTGGAATAGGAAATACTGCTGGTTGCCAGGAAATATTTCTCCAAACAAGTTTAATGACTGTTCATTAATTTGAAAATTACATGCAATTTTACAACTTGCAGTGATATATAATACTGTCTTATGCTGCATATTACAGGGAATTGTTACATTGTTACAATGTAAATATTCCTTTTCTATTCAAGCGTAACTATTTTCACATTTTGGTTTTTACATGTACATAAAACAGAAAGGACATGTATTTGCTATATAGGTAATGGCAATTTCTCTTGACTTTAATATCAAGTGAATTTTACAGGATTACATTCACAGTGTCATGTAAAAAAAATTAAGAAGAATCACTGGAACTAAAAGCCTATTTCTTTTCTTTCTAGACCCAGAAAATGAATAGGGAGGGACCCCTTATTAACATACATAAAAAATAAAACAGGGCATCTACATTATGTATTATAGCATTGCCAAATGATAAAAAGTAGCCCTACAGCAACATAATCGTTTTGCTCTCACATTCTGCTTATGAGAAATTGCTGTCAAAGGTTCAGTGGAAATTCTACAATGCATTAAGCAATTTATAAGTATACCACTAATCTCCTCCAGATTTAACAGTGAAATGAGATTCCACTTGGTTCTGCTGGTTCCGCTATGTAATGCTTTGGAAATATTAAAGCATAAGCCCCATTGAGTAAGCCTCCAAGGGTTCTATCTTCTTCACAGACAACCTAATATAATTTGTACTTGTAATAAACATTGGTGTAGTGGTACATGCTAACGCGCAGATTTTCATCCTGAATGCTTATCGTCTTAAAGTGAATTTTAGTGCAAATAAGAAAGGAGGGTATTAGACAGGTAATGCTGCAATATATCTCTGCTAGCTTTCTAGGCTGTACAACTTGAGGGATAAAATAACTGACAAACAGGAAAAGCTTATTTTATAAAAACTTTAAAAATTGGTATATACTTGTAAATTGATAGCTTAATTAATAAACTGTAGAAAATTCCTAGATTTTCCTAATTACGAAAAAAAACACATTGCAATAAGCATTGCATAGGGGATTAAAAAAAAGAACATAGATGCATAATCAACAAACTTACACCCAAACACATAAAACCTTCACTTAACTTTGTCCACACTGCTGTCCCCATTATCTTCATCTTATATGATGCCTTTGTTTTTAAGAGGATGTTTTTAATGACAAAAATGACAATACGTCTCTTTAATGCGACATTTCATTTACAGTATGCCATGTCCTCAGGTATTGTGTCTAAAACTGCATGTTCTGTAGGAATGCAACACATTAATGATCTGATGCACAATTTAATATGATTATGTAAGTTTTAATATAAATGTATTCAAATCTTTTTTTTTTAAAAGCAGTGCATTTCATAGTATTGCAATGCTCCCAATTTTCAAAGTAACTTTTAATGAATGCTATAAGGGAAACAAGTCTTAGATCTAATCTTAAAGTTTAACTCTGACTTATGCTAATAGTTTTAGGAAAAGCAATGATGAAATGATGCTATTGGGGATTTTTTTTTGTGTGTGTGTTTTTAAGGATACTACCTTGACCTAAGAGCTTTTGTTCTACTTTGCTAAATGGAAGAGGACAATTTGTCCATTTTAATGTAGCCAATATAACAGAAGACAATAGCAGTACACTTAAGTGAAATTATTTCAGCATGATTAAGCAAAACTTTCTCTGATAAAACAGTCATTATGCATGGACAGACATCTTAAACGATGAATACACAGTGCCTTTGATCATTAACCTCACACTAGCACAGATGTAGAAATTGAAGTCCCCAGCAATTATTATGTTAATGGCTCTGACTCCATTACAGCAAAGACACAAAGTTCATCTGCAGTGACCAAACTCAAATACGAAATATGCAAGTTAAAATTTAAAAAGCTATGAGGGTTGCAAAACTCTGTAGAGATATGAAGATTTAACAGCTTGTTCTTCTACAAAGAAGAGACACTTTTAGCGGCGTTAAAGCTTCACATTAACATAGTGTACTTTACATAATTGGGTTCACTGCATACACTAACAAATAAAAAAACTAATAAATAAAAATAAAAATCAATACGACATATGCTATGCTATATATATGCTAGTATTTGTGTGTGTGCGTGCGTGTGTGTGTGTGTGTGTGTGCGTGTGTGTGTGTGTGCGCGTGTAAATGTGACAATTTCTTTAAAAGATTAAAAGAGATTGACACTGTCTACATCACAACCTGACTTCGAGCATCCAGTCCCTGTTATTCTTGTCCCTTGATGTAGACTGTGTCCCTCTTTTTTTAAAAATGTTTTTAACAAGATTTAATTAAGATGAAATATTGTTTGATTAAATTTCTACAAATTCTTCATTAGATCAGGCTCTATTAAAATTGATTAATTCTTCTAAGTATTATATTTCTTACATTTGATAAATTAAAATATTGACATTTATTAATGTTTATTGAAAAGAAATGTATATGATATCATATCTTAGGTTTCCTACCTACATGGGATTGTATTATTAATTGACCATATTAATTATGTTAAAGAGCAGGGTTGAATAAGAATGAGTGACTGTAATTTCCAATAAGAGCTCAGGAAAGAGTATTCTCCAGCAAAATGGCTGCATAATTGGAGCCATCCATGACACAAGGAACACACTGTGGCTGCTGTTTCTGCATGCTGCCTAGCGACTCTAATTACTAGGTGTTCAGCAGGGAGGTAGGAGGAAAAAAAAGGCGTTGGGGCGAACACGCCTGGTGCCTCACGATTCTGTCAACTGACGGGTTCTTCTGTCGCAAGCACAGGAAGCTGGCCCAGAATCCCCAGAGTGAGTTTGGATAGACCCCAGCACTGGTCATATCAACAAATCCTAATCAAAAGCCTGCAATTGTCAGCTGTCACAGACTTTTTTGCGATCTTTGATACCTTACCCTCCCCTCTCCCAGTCTCCCTGCCGTACACAAACACATACATATACTGTTCTTATGCCTGCACACAAGCACACACACACACACACACACACACACACACACACACACACACACACACACACACATGCACACTGCCATAAATCCAACTTTATTGAAAACAAGGAATTGTGTTATTACAGTCATTTTATTTTTAAACACAAAAACATGTGTTATACCAGCTGTAATAATAAAAGACAAAACTATATTGGTAATAATAGCTGCTGTGACTTTAGTTAAAAAGTAGTGTTGGGAGAGTGAGAAAAGTTTGATGGCAAAATTCATAGTCAGGTGGCTGAGAATTTGTCAGGAAGTCACTGAGTTTTGGAGCAAGACTGAGGTCACACTGAGTGCACTGCTTGTCCTACTGTGGCCAGTAGCAGCAAATAACACAAAGAGGCTTAAACCTGCCCTTTGAAAAGGTGAAAAAAAAAGAAATCCTACAATAGTTCATGGAGCTAAAGAGCTCCACCTTGCATTTAATGTTCTTTACTTCAGTTTCAGATTAAATTGGTTGGTTTATTGAGTCCAGCCTGAAACAAACAATACCATTTTTTTGTGTCCGAGTCTCTTTTAGGGCAATCCAAAACCTGTTCACTAATTCAAGGGAAACTTGAAGGCTGCGTAGCTTTGATCAGCCGACTGTTTCTAAGTAGCTTGAAGGGCTTCTTATAAGACCTAAAATGTAAAAAAAAAAAAAAAGAACAGCTCAAATGCTTGAAAAATCTGACAGTTTGGATTCAGGTTATACGTCGGATAGTAAAAGCGGTCCCGCACAACATACAGCAGGTTAGCACACATCGGCTGCCTGGGGAAGACTGAACAAAAATGAATATAAAAGCAGATTAGTAGCATGTTTAACCCCTCGCACAAGTGCAAGAAACAGCTTCATCTCTCTACACAAGCCTCTATAAGCCTGCGTTTATTTGCATGGGTCTGTCCACAGGGTATACACAAAGAAAACAGGTCCTCTAAAGCATGCTGCTAATACGGGCCCCTGGAAGCAAACCAGCTCCTAATAGTGAGAGGGGTTTGAAGAACCCTAAGAAGAAAAGAGTGTGGGATGGAGACACACACACACACACACACACACACACACACACACATTCACAGAGTAAAGGGGTGGGGGATAGTGTATGTGCCAGAGAGTTGTACATGAGCAGCAGGAGGCATATTCATGAAAAGCTTCCATGACTACAAGGAGAGATACAGTGCAATACTACAGTATAAAATCATATAAACCATATTCCCTGCATGCATTACAGATGAGATGAATGGGATGTATAATTCATACCTGGTGTGCACTATAAAATAGTTTGATCACAATTTTTATGACAGCAAAGATGTCCCTGTTAATTTACAAACAATTTTGCTTCTAAAATCCCTGCCCCTATATTTAATATGCATTTCCCATTTAGAAAGTGCACTCTTTTTTTCTTTTTTAAATGAAGCAATATTGCAGTAGAAGTGACCTTAGCAATATGATGCACCAGCTTTATTAACAATAACTGTTATTTATTCCTGTGTTGGCCAAGGTTTATTTTAGGCTATTTAGCTTGGTGAACCCCTCTAACATCGTTAATTAAGCTGTTTGATATTGTAGCATGTAGGATGCCTACCTGTAATTATAGCGCTGTAATGAGCTGCAGAGGATGAGGGGAGAGAGTGGAGATGAGAGGTCAGCAAAACGCAACCAAGCATTGGTGTTTTAATAGACACTTAAATAGTGTTAATTAAGCTCAAAGTAATGGACAAGTGCCCTGGAAATTGCCCTGCCATCTCTGCCATGGAAAGCCTCTAGAATTGTAAGTGGAAATTTATGAGCAGGAGCCAATTTTTCCAAATGATTTCCTGCACTGTTTTTCAGTTGCCACCCTGCCCAGAGGAAACGCTCGCTGTTACCTTGTTATCCAGTGTAGAGCTGGCAACTTTTCAGTGTCTGAAATGGCAGATGCTGGTAAGCAAAATGTTGAATACCTTATTTATGTAGTAGCAGAGAGCGAACAGAAATCTTAGAAAAAAATAATCTCAGACGTTATCAGCAAACAAGTCACAAATAAGAAATAAATGGAGTGGATTATGCATATAAATGCATTAAAATATTTATATGCATGGTATTCCTAATTATAACATTATTCATGTAATTTTGCTAGATATTTAAAATACAAAATATTTTAATATTTTAAATAAGCAAACAATTTTACCCTGCAGTATTCTGCATTATTCGTATCTTATTATTCTAAGATTTTTCAAGACATTCATTGTAATTTTGTAATGAATTGACCTGATTGGCTTTTTTCGAACATCCTTAATTCTACCTTCGCTTACGACCATCAATAATACACATTTTGTTGACATTACAAACTGGAGTAACAGTATATATTTTTTACTACATGTAATTTCCTCTGCTATATGCCTTAGGCAAAAATAGAGAGTCAACAATGGGCTACATAATACATTTTACTTGCATAAAAATTGGAGATTTTCTCCACTCATTACTTAATTCATCCATAAGATGTTAATATTATAGTAAACCTAATATTTGTATTTAACGAGCAATATCAGTTATGAGTACATGGCTAGGGTTATGCCCTGTTTCATATAATAATATTCTTTGGAAGCAGCTGAACTTTCCATGTGCATTTGATGGTCCGAAGCCTGCAGTAGCTGGTTTAAATGGAGCTGATTTTCATAACACCTATCCATGCATCTGCGTCACATGGTGCTACTAGCTCATGATTATTATCATTTTTTGATTTGGCTGTTGTACAATGGTGTGATAACAGTCATTATAATACCTGTGAGGAAATCAAGGTGCTTATTAAGAAAGAAGCCTGGGGCTTATGTTTCATTAGAAAACAAACACTTCTGGATAAAGTGATGGGAGGGATCTAAAAGCCACAGGCTTAACAAAAGGAATCTGCAGTGCAGTGTTGTATGATGCCATTTTTATATTGTAGGCATTGTATAACTTTAGTAAATGGTGTTTATTATAATATTGAAAAAATACCAAACTAAGAAAACGTGTGTCAGCTAACATTATGATGCAATGATACAGTATTATTGCATTTAACAGTTCCATGGTTAATATTATACAGGCTACAATACAACTCTAATTCAAACTCTTATCTTTTTCTCAAGAACCTGAACATTTTTTTCCTACTTTTTAATTACAAATGTTGCTGGTAATTGTGTGGTGCAGAGCGAGATACTAATTTGAACCCATTCTTAAGTCATTCATCATCTTTGAGTTAAGTACAATGAGCAATAATAATAGCAACAACTAGAAACTTCTTTCTATTTGTGCTGGAGCGGGCTAACTCTGTGAACTTCCAGACCTGATGATAGATTTTTGTAGCTTGGGGAACAAAGGTTTCATTTGTACAGTAAAACTACTAGATATAATGTGCATCTAGAAGTTTAAATAACATTTTCTAGTTTCAAGTTTATTGAACAAAGCATCATTATATGGCAAGTATGTTAAAAAATACATTGCTTTTATAAATACATTTAAATTATGTGACAAAATACAGTGAGGTTGCAGAAATATTGTACTACTATAATCCGAGGATATTTTGGGAGTATAAGAGTGGCCATTTTTGTCTCACCTCTGTTCTCTTCCCTTTTCCTTTTGCTTCCTCAAGCATCACTTGGCCCTTGAATAAAACCATGGCAAAAACATAGCCCCGCTGAGGTCTAGAGTCAAATGGATCTGAAAACACTTTTCAATGTGACACATTTAGCGCATAACATGTTTTCGGTGAGAGCTGTTAGAATGGCCTGAAATTTGAAATGTGACAGAGTGGCTCCCTACTGTGCTGTAAGCTAGTTCTTTGATGTATCGTGCTGTAATGTGGTTGTTATCCATAATCGGCTTGCATTCAAGAGGCTGCTGTGAATGAAAGGTACAGCACTAGCATGGCCTATTGGTGCATAAAAATGTAGCAGCCCCCTCCTCACCCTCGGCCACCCCCTAAAGCTAAAAAAGACTATGGGCCAATTAAAGGGCTTACCGCTACCTAACTCTACCACCCAAGCAGACACACACACACACACACACACACACACACACACACACACACACACACACACACACACACGCACTCTCACGATGCAGTCAGATGTGTGCTGGTGGAAAGGTTATGGGGTATGATATGATATTTGCCACACTGCGATGTGCCACTTAAGGAGTTAGCAGATGCTTATGCAAATGCTCGGGTTCTGTGCCTTCACGATAACACAAGTTTAAACACGAAATAAGCCTAATGCTATTGCATTAGGCAGTGATGTTAGAGGATGAAAGTAGACAACCATAAGAGCTCTGTGATAGGCATCATAATTTCAAGGCTTTCCTGAAAGTATTATAAAATTGCAGGGGATACCTCCAACATAAATCAACAGATGGAAGAGCAAAGGGCTGATTTAGAATCTTTTACAGTGATTCAAAATGACATGCTGTAATGGTATTTTGATGCAGCAGAAGACGCATTAAATAAAGTATACAATGGGACAGAATAGTGAGATACACTTAAGGCTTATCTTGGTATGCTCTGGGGCATTATCTGACTGACACCCCGTTTTCAGCTTTGTAAATCGGAAGAGCGCAGAAACGCTCTCCCACTCACTCACACCGATACCTGCTCTCTGTATTTTATATTTGAGTTTCTGAAAACAAATGCATTTGTCATAAGAATTGAAGGAGCACATAAAACTCAGCCAGACAATGATTACACTGTAAGGGGAGAGGCTTGGAATATTATTACTGTGTGGCTCTGCATCAGGTTTTAATTTACAGATGATAATTTGCTCTGGTGATTAGACTCCTTTGTTGTACCAACAGTTTTTAATATAGTGTGAATTACCTGCCATGCTTGTTTGTACCACCCGTTACAGGATACAAAATACAGAAATAACCTGGGGTGGAAAGCGAGAGAAAGGAGACAATGATATATCTCTCTCTCTCTCTCTCTCTCTCTCTCTCTCTCTCTCTCTCTCCATATATATATATATATATATATATATATATATATATATATATATAGATAGATAGATAGATAGATAGATAGATAGATAGATAGATAGATAGATAGATAGATAGATAGATAGAGAGAGAGAGAGAGAGAGAGAGAGAGAGAGAGAGAGAGAGAGAGAGAGAGAGAGAGAGAGAGAGAGAGAGAGAGAAACAGAGAGACAAAGACAGAGAAAAGAGTTAAAAAAACACCCGATCTAGAAGATTGTATAAAACAAAAGAGAAAAACAGCAATAGATGTGAGTGGCTTCCTGACATTATCTCCAGTGTAATGGGCATGTCAGAAAGCTGAGTGAATGGATCCTGCAGGTTTGGGGTGACAGTGTAGTGTTTATGTATCATTATGAAAGAGAGAATGATCCTGCTCCTGCTGGGAAGCCAAAACCTCCCAATTCACTCAGAGCTGCAATTTAGACATTACAATACAACCAACTTTCGCTGCCTTATTCATCAATTCATCTTTTCACTGCCTCTCATATGTCCACGATATTTAATACACCACTTTACCATATTGACCATATTGGCCATCAGATTTCCGTTAAATATGAACTGTTAACTAATACAATTATTAACATTCATAAATTGTTAACTATTGTTATACCCCAGCATGGAGATCTGGGTCTGTTATGGATATTGCAAAAACAATGGCTATTATTATTATGATTATGATGATTATTGCTATTATTATTATTATTATTATTATTATTATTATTATTATTATTATTATTAATTAATTATTATAATAATAAAATCAATATAGTTTTACCTCATCGTAACCATCTGATTTTTTAGTCTTAAACATATTATTAACACACTCAGCACTTATGATTTTTGTATCTGCAGAATCCACCATTTTTCTAAAGAAAGTCCCTTTACAGAAACCCCTTTAAATGCAATGACTGGCCTGTGCTAATTCAATCGACACATGTAAGTTTCAAGTCAATGCTTTTGGCAGAATTTTGATGCATTTCAGTCATATTTTTGCAATGATATTATACAGGGATGGGCAGTATTTATGATACATGTATTTCAAATCCGTAATTCAAATATAAAATAGGATTTTGTAATTTGTATTTGAGGGTTTGACTTTTGTAGTTTTAAAATAATTAAAAATACTTTGTAAGTAGTCTACATGATGACAACATAAAAATGCAGACTGAGATTATTGTCTAGTAGTGGCCCAGACTTGTTGAGATCAGAACAGAAAATGTATACATTTGGAAGAATGTAATCAAGGTAAGAAACGTGCAGGTTGCCAGCTTTTAAATACTTGTCCAATAATTGATAAATAAATATTTTATGCTGAATATTGTACCCTAATTGTAGTTGCTGTTTGGTAGGATAATGATTTTGCATACAAATGCATGAATGACTGGCTGACAGATAATATATTATTATATTTATGATTAACAATCAAATGATCAATCAGTTAGAAACTAGTTGCTATGAATACAGGTGCCATCAGTTATCTTCTTATGAATGATTGTTTGTAATTGAGTCAGTGTTGCTGATTCAAAATAGCCCTTCGTTACCAAACACCAAGAAACTAAATTAGGATACAATTATGAGTCTTTCACAAACTGTTAAACGTTTAACTGTTTGGTTACTTTAAAATGAACCTTCATCTGGGAGATCATGGGATTATGTATGTGAAAATATTATCTGTTAACTGGTTGCATATGTCAGATTTATTGCATGACCTGGCCAGAGAAAAGCTGTTGCTATCAAACAAGGCTTCCTTAATTAACTATTAATACAGTAGATCAAATAGGCCAATTGATGGAAAGTTTGCGAAGAAATTTCATTCTCCCTTGTAAAAGTATTTTTTAGTATTTTTAAAATACAAAAATACAGTTTATTTTGATTTATGAAGTGGGCTGCTGTACTTTGTAGTTTATTTTGATACACTTAAAGTTAAGGTGTTTGTGTTTTATTTTATTTGCTTAATCACTTAATCATGTACTTAATCACACAGGTTTTCTCAGTGACCTCCGTGTGTAAATCTTTGTAATACATATTTGTTAATTTTAGTAACAGCTCATACACAGGCACGCATCTGCTAAGGTTAATAAGAAACACTTAAAGAAAAACAAATAATGTTTGCTATGCTAATGTTATGTTAGAATACATATTTTAATATCTAATATCTCTTGAAGGAAGCTTTGCTCTGTGGTGTCAGTACTGTGTAACAGTCACAAATATTTCCCAACACAGTCAAAGAGTTTCTGCTTTGCATTTGACCATACACACCACCTCAGTGTGGAATAATTTTGTAAAACAGAGCAGCCAGACATGCACAATTCCTTACTTAGCATACAATATTATAGATATAGATACAAATATTATGTTTATGGGTAAAAAAACAGGTCAAACTACTTTTTTTAAACAAAAACGCAACAGGCAAAACGACTTCCAGCCTTGTGGAATAAAATTGAGTGTGTTGTGTTTATAAGTGTTCACTTTGTGTTGCCTTTTCAGAGCAAACCTGCAGTGACATTAAGGGGAAGAAAACTACATCAGCAGGCCTGATCTTTGGAGGAATTGGGAAAAACAGATCTCACATCTACTTTCAGCAATCACCTTGACTACTTATGAATGGCCCAGCTAGCATACATCATTGTTTACCCTTCCACTAGAGCATCAGGTCTGTTCTATTGCTTTTTTCCATGATATTATTTGCTATTAGCATCTGTGAGAAGCATTTTTTTTTCTTCAGGATTAATGAAGATGTGTTTACCAGCCTGTGGACATAATGTTCACAGCATAATAATAGATGGCACAAGGCTTGTTGACCAAACGTTTTCATCTTGCTCACTTGTCAATCTACAAGGCAGCAGCAAGCTGAGTGAGGACATGCAAAGTGATGACAAGAGAAGGAATCCTTTCCCAGCTGTAATCTTCATACACAGTTTATAGATTGTTTAGGTATGTATAATGATTGCTGATCATTATACATATAATATAGATGTAAATTAAGGCTTAGATTAAAACATCAAAATGTATTTCATGTCAGAAATCAAATTTCTACACGAGGTCTAGAAATCTGTCCAGGTACGCTGTGTTGTAAGCCTTGAGGTGAAATTGCATACATATCTCATGAGATAGCAAACACACCTGCATGTAGTCAATGTTCTATCACAGCCATAAAGGATCACACATTCACTGCCCTCTATTCCATCAACTCAGCTCTTCCTTGGGTTCACTCAATATGAGCACTGAGTCTTCATTATCCCCCGCACGGCACCAACAGACAGTCTACATTCTGTAATAACCTACCTGGGCTCATCTTATCATATTCAAACTGCCCTCAATTAAGTGCAACCCTTGTCATTCAGTGCACTTGGGGAAATCTAGTAGATAGTGTAGGAGCAAGGTAGTAGATTAAAAAAGCCAGGGTTTGTTTTACATAAAGGCTGGCTCTGTCAGGGCTCAGCGGGCCAGTGCGCTACTGCTGCGCTTGGGCGCAATAAATCAGAAGCTCGCTGTATTCATTCTGCACATTCAGGCCAGGCTCGCGCTGCTCCACGGGGCTTTTGCTGACTACTCATTTTCCTGCTTTAATACGTGACCTCACTCCAGTTTTTCACAGGTTCCAATTTGACAAAAGCCTGTAGTGATGCATTTTGGCTTTCTACTTTTCATTTCTCACTTTTCCTTTTTTGTTTTTTCTTTTGTTTGTTCTTTTTATATGCAAGCTACCACCATTAGTGCCTCATGCAGCTTTGAATAGCCATATGATAAAGTTCTACACTAAAAATGACAAGTATGCTCAGTACCATGAGTTTTTACATTATTTTATGTGTGTGAATGTTACTTACAGTCGTACTGGTCCCTCAGAGAGCAGCAAAGACTCATAAAGAACCAAATACTAGATGCCTTTATTAAGCAATAGCTCAGTTCAGTGAGCATCAGCCAGGTTTTCAGGCTGAAGGAAAGAAGGAAAGGAACATCTGTAAATCCTAACATTTACGAGATAGATTAAACACATTACACAGAGAACAGAAGAGTCAGTACCAAACCTTTTCTATTATTCATACCCTCTTTTCATGCATCAGAATACTTCTATATCCCTGTATTATTTCACATCTTATGATTTATACATAACTGAAAAATAAAGTTATATCTTGCGCAATGTGTCAGGCAAACATGCTAAAAGGCTAATAAAGGTACAGCACAGTGATGCTTGGTGTGTTGTGTACAGTGGCGAATTGGATGAGTGAGCCAGTTGATTGTTTGTTGAACGCTTTGTTGAGCTGCGTTTACCTTCATAACAGGAGCTAATTAAGTTCTCCTGATTGAAGGCAGAGCTGATTACGATGTGGTGAGCTACTCCTCTGCTCTCATCATTAACATCCAAAGCGAGTGGGGGAATGTGTGAAAGCCCTCTCCCTTTGTCTGACTCTTCCATGGTATAATTGTGTGTCATGTGTTAAAGAAATTGCTTGGGCGCAAGCCTCAGCCAATTAATGACACTGACCCTGTCAGGGAAATGAAATTGAAGAAAACAAAGAAACAAATAGATAGGTTCAGTGCAGCAATAGATGAGAGGATGTCTTGAAAGAAAAAGAAGAAGCAGTCCAATAGTATATGCTGCATGACATTGTGTCTTTATTACTGTCATGTGTGTTCATAAAATACACTACACTCACTCTGACACTAGTCTCTGCTAAGCAGATGCATCCTTGGCTATTAATTTGTTAGTATCCCCTTGGGTAGTCGGTTGGATTATCGTGTTTAACACACACCCTAAAATCCATTGTAAACATTTACAATTAATCTGGCCCACCAGAGAAACAGCTGTTTTACATAAAGCTGATCAAATTAAGTTGTTTGCTGCACTACGCTGTTGTCACTCTGGCTAGAAGTTTTACAATCCATTGGCTCTCTTGAAGCAAATTTGCCATCAGTTCAGTATGACAGGGAGGGAATGGGTGTACCATCAGGTACGTGGTGTGTGTTCTGGCATATCTCCTCTGTCAATGTCTGTGGGCACAGGGCAAAGAGTGTGTAATTCACATGCTGGTCCCAGCCTGGGCTTTGAACCTGCCAGACAGTGCTGCGCAACAGCAAACAGTCAATGTGATTTGTATTAGAGTAATCCTTTAATTACTTCATGGCAAAATGTCTATAACACATTAATTCAGAGTGGCAGGCTAATGGAAAGGCGGAGAGATATCATGCTTTGCATAAAGCTTTTAGCCCGCTCCTCGCAATGAGAACTCCTCTCATTTTGATCGCATTCACTTTCCAAAAATAATCCTCCATACATTTCAAGGAGATTTCCCAGACACTGGCCTCTGTAAAGGCAATCACATGCAGTGCCCTTTAATATTGCAATTCGCCTTGGGATGGTGATACACTAGAAGACAGAATAAAGCACAATGGAGCGGATGGCTGAAGTGATGTCCACGCCCTTATCCAAATTTGCATTGCATAAAAGGATAATGTATTCCTGAACTCAATAAAAGCACACATAGAGGAATGACAGCTAGAAGACAGAAGACACTGACCTGAGGCTCAGAGAAAGGGCTAGTGTCTGGAGGAGGGTGTGTTTGCGTGAATAAAACGTGTGCTTTGCATGTGATGCACTGCAATACAAACACTAACCTATGACTTTTCCACAGGCCCTACATGTCAATTATCAAGTTTTGATAATATTCAAAAAGCAGGATTATGGAAAATAGAAAAGCATGTTTTCCAAGAGATGGCTGTAACTGGGCTGTGTGTTTGAGACATACCTCCTTGACAAATCCATGAAGCATATAAATTGCTAAGGATGCTTTTGGAGTTGCCTGATTTTCATATGCATGCATGAGTGTGCATAATGAGGCCCAATTAAAGTGTTTTTATGGCATATAAACAATCTCATATTCACTTTTTCCTGTCCTGAGCTGCATGATATCAAAATGAAATGTCACCATAAAATCCAGAGCTTGCTTTTTAGCCTAATTTTCACTGGAAATGAGCTGATACATCATATAACACTTCCAATTAACAAATGCAATACGAGGCACATGAAGCGAATTTATTGAATACACAGCTGCTTATGCAGCATGTCATTTGCAGTTTGTTTTTGAGAATGTGTGCCTGACCAACAGGACTGATAATAAAATATCATACATATTATTTAAATGAAATAAACTGGAGAACATCAGTAATTTAAAGCTAACAATATCTAGAGCCAGCTGTAAAAAAGAATGTAGACTTATAAGATTGTAAACTTTTTTTTTTTATAGGATTTATTTATGACGTTTTGGTTTATGCAACACTCTGATTAAATGTACAGCTTTTTATACGAGTGTAAAATAAGAACAAGATGCCGAATCTATCTAACAGAGTAGAAGATTTCTTATGTAATCTCAGAGAGTTTTCCTTGCAACTGTTGCTTCATTGGTGCTGATGCCTATTCTTTATAATTTGCAGTGAAACAGACACATCCCAGCATGCTTGAAGGCCATTGGGCCACTGGGTCAAGTCCAAGGTCAGGGGGAGCATCTCAGGTTCACATGCTCTTTAAGTGGGAGGGATGAGTCACTTGGTCTACAAATGCATGCCAACACTAGCCTCTAATCCTTAAGGAAAACATGGCCACACGCACAGTGACAGCTGCAGAGTTCAAATACAAAGTACCCAATAAAATGTCATTTTCTGTTTTTTTTTTCTTATGTATATATTTATTCAAAAGAAATCCCTCTTGAGTAAAAAACAGGCTTTTAACCCCACTAAGGAGGAGCATGACACTGAAATAATTTAAGTGATGAATCATCATGTCTTTCATGATGAGAACATGAAGGGTGTGATGGTAGATATACAGGTAGCAAGGCGGTCAGAAACACATTAGATACAGAGAGAGAGACATGTCATATTTAGCTCATGATCGCACTCAGGCTAGACAATAAGTAAGATTCATTTGCCCATTTTTTACTTGCATCTGCCACAAACTGAAATGAAATGTTAAATGTTTTATGGGCCAAGGAAAGGGCAAAATTTGTCTTTGGCCACAGAAGAGAAAGCAAGAGAGAGTAAGAGAGAAAGCACAGATCAAGGCTTGGTAATGATGGGAGAGACAGAAAGAAAGAGAGTGAAGACTGATTGAGGAAGAGATGAATGAAGCAAGAAAAGGGACAGAGTCAGAAACGTGAAGAAGGTAGAGAGATACAGATAAAGATAGAGAGAGGGAGAGATGGATGAAGGTGTGGGGGGTGGTGTCTTCTGAATGATGATGGTCTAATATCATCATCCCCCTGTCAGGTCTAATAGGCTTTCCCTGGTAGAGATCACTCATACCGCTTCTCCATTAGCTTCAATCCCTGATAGTGTCATCCATCCAGCTCGGCCAGGCCTGCCTCTCACAACTAATATGGAAATAGATGGCCAGAGGAACTGTGAAAAATTAAACACTTTGCTTGGGAACAATTTGTTTTCAAGGATCTTTTATCGTGTGCATTATTGCCTGGTCTCCATCTATAGATCTTTAACTTTGTGAATTTGCTGAATGTGCTTCTTTGGAGTGTAAACATTCACATCATGCAACACATGTAAAATAAAGTTTCTATATTTTGCTCTCTACCTAATTGTGCATACTTTTTCATACCTCTTTAAAAACAATTTCCTGTATATTATTTAAAATGTATCCAATTATAGACAGGGTTCCTTGTAAATGTGTTTCAATTTGTTGTGCATAATGTCAGTGATGTCACTGTGGAAATGAATGATAAGAGAAATCTTTAGACACATTTGCTCACCTCTTATCTCTACCACAGTCCTCATCTCACCATCATCAACTTCCATTTGTAATCAGGTGATGTCCAAATCCTTCTTCTGCCAGCCATGTATATAAACACCACCAACACACAGCACCCTTTTGCATTGACATTTACATTGCAATCTCTCCGAATAGAATTCACACAAAAGAGCCATTTTAATGGATGAACACCGCTGCTGCAGAAAGGACACATTATCATTAATGTGTTCATCTCTTAAAAAAAAATTACAGTAATAAGTATTCATTGGTGGCAGAGGACTGGGTGGAAATTGTTTGTAATATCAAAATCTTGTATCATGAGTCATGCATATTTGTTTCACAGCACTGCTGAATAATTAAATTCTTATTGTTCCAGAGGTGTTGATAAAATTTCTATAACTGCATCTCTGACAGCAGTGATGTTTATAAGGCAAATTATTGGTATTTATTAATTAGTTATTGTTTCTATTTGCAACATTGATTGTTCTTAATAAATATACATTTATAGCAAAAATCTCAAATGTAATAGTCAGTTATTATTTGCACTATAGTGCATTGTCTTCTGGTGTTTGAGTAACAGGTCCCCCTAAAGTAAAAAAATAAAAAAGAGAGATGCTTATCTATCCCTGAATATAACAATAAATAGACAAAATGTACAATAAATAAAAGAGTAATAGAACACTTAGGGAAGTACAGTTGCAGGAATATGATTAAGCTTTGTAATCTGTGTCTTGAAATCTGTATTATTGGAAATAAATAAATACAAAATGTATCAAATCAAAATCACCACTGTGTTCAGTAAAACAATAGAAGTTGTGAAATAATGTTATTCTATCAAACACAACAAGACATCTCATCAATTCATTTTGAAAATAAAATCAGAGAGGTCTTCTGTCTTACGCCCACACACACACATATACAAATCCACATGCACACACTGGCTACCACTCACAGCATCACCTGGCACTCTGCTACAGTGGACTGTGTGTGTAAACACAGAGACGCTCTGATCGTGCAGAGCATTCACAGTGTTGATATACAGTGGCTTTGAGAGGTGAGGCCCCATTGTGAACTCTTCTTTGTTGTAGTTAAAAAAGGGTGATACTGTAACGTTGGGCCGGCATGAAGGAGGCGTCTGTCAGCAGGGACGCACAGAAAAGGAGAGAATGGAAGAATAGAGACCTGGCAGCTGGCAGCCAGGGCAGGAAATGCAGCAGCAACAGTGTCAACATCCCCCCACCAGCAGCACCAACACCAAACAAACACAACAGCTGGCCGCACGGGACCAAAGCAGCAAACAGGATTTGTGATTGGCTGGTGGTGTGTGCCGGCTTGAAAGAAACTAAGGGTAAGGAGGCGTGTTTGTGTGCTTACTCATTAGTACTGTGTGTACCTGAATGCCATCATTACAGAGGTGCTGAAAGCAGAAGAAATGACCAACAGTGCCAAACAAACAGGAAAAATAGGTCAGGCGAAAACAATTTAATGGACATGTATGAAAGAAACTCTCTCAACTGCATTTGTCATCAATCCTGATTGTTAATATAACAATACTAAAAGAATAGAGAACAATTGGTATAAAAATTGCAAATATAATGTGCAAAGGGATGTGTATTTGCAGATCTCTTTTTTGGTGAAGGCTCAGATAAAAGGTGGGGAAAGAAAAAAATGGTACAGCTTATACAACAATGTGTCCTTCTGAGCATGCTAATGTGTGCAAGCAACTGTGCAAATTCTTCCTAAAAATGGTGGTGAAGTGCCACCGAAAAGCCCATGCTGATAGCAACTGGAAGTGCTCTGGGGTCTGATCTGGAGTACATTTATCTAAACTGATTCCTTACACTGACATGGCAATTTCCTCTCTTTTCCATATTTCTAGTCTGTCTAAGGCACTCAATCAAAACACACACACACACACACACACACACACACACACACACACACACACACACATTTACTCTCACACTACAAACACATTTCATTATGGAATACCAGAGAAATGGCTTGTATGGGCCAATACTGCGACCCTGAGCTCTGGTCCAGATGACCCTTGATGGGTCAATAAATCAAGATGTCACCTCTGGCACTGCTGCGTCCCGTTGCCAATGACACGGAGAGTACCCAGCATTCCTGCACTTCCTCTGCGCCTTGCCTGACCTCCTCTCCAAACAAACCGCCTGTCAACGCCCTGCCCACAGGTACGACGGCTTGGCCTAATGTGAGGATTGATCTTACCCAAATGTACCACTCTTCACTTCTCCTCCACTTCTGAGATTCTAGGCCACTTGACATGCACAAGTAAATCTATTCATGTAAAAAGTAAACGCACTGAATGCTGAAATTCTGATTTATATTTAAATCTGTTCCACAATACTGTCATTAACTAATCTAAGTCCTACATCTATAGTCAAAAGAGCTTTTATTTAAACCACAATAAGTAAGCTTTTTTTAATATAGAGCCTACATCAGTAAATCTAATAGCATTACTTAGAATTTTCCCACTTTAATGCTTAGCAGGGATTATTTGAATTGCCTTGCACCGAGTTTACTTCAAATAGAATCTTCCAAGATCCTCTACTTTCTTTACTTCACTAATAAAGGTTTAGTGAAGACATTGTATTCATTAAGAGAACAAATATCACAGAGATTACTTCTAAACCCTAGAAATGAATTCTGTCGTTTTTATACCAGCAAATGACTTTTTACTTTTTTAAATAAAACTTTTTAAGCTCAGTGTTTGAGAATGTAAAATTTAGACAGTGTGATCCTTTATCTGCTAAATCTTTTGTAAATAGCTAGAGTCCAAATGATCTTTTCTTGTGTACCAAAAGAGACCAGATTCACAGGATAACATGCTATCAATAACGGAGAGAAGACCCACAGAGATGTCAGCTTTAAATGACCTTCAGTACCTTATCTACACCTTTGAATCCAGGGCAGGCTGATTGGCACATCAATTTGTGATGCTATCAATGTACTCAGCACACGTAATGCTCTTTTGCTCCAGATAAGTCTGTTTAATATGAAAACTGTCATAATTCATCCACGTTTCAGATATACACATGACAGAAGCCTCATCAATCAACTTCATAAACCTCTGAAAATCTGTGTGCTTATGTTAGGCAGATTATCCAACACTGAGGCTTTCATTACTTCTCCGCGTGCCTATGCTCTATTCCATATAAGTCCATAAAAAATGAGTTACATTATGCAGAAATAAGTATCTGATCTGCCAGTCCTCTCAGACAGTACTGTCCAGCGCCTGTCAGACTGACACTGTGCTGTCCCCTCTCAGCCGGCTGTTTCCTGCACAAATTAACACGCTCAGTGGTGAACTGGATTCCAATTTAGAACCAGAGAGACGTGTGCAAATTAACCATGTTTTTTAATTATGTGCATTGCTCCATGCCATTGTTCGGGATGGGGCAGGTGCAAATTTATTCTCCCAGGAAGCGCAGAGATGTCCGTCCTCCAGCCGCGCCCCATCCTCGGCCTAATCAACCCACAGCTGGAGCACTTCACCAGCTTTTGCGCTCTCACACTGAGCATCTCTGCTGAGTGCACTCGAAAATGAGGCCTCATCTAAGCTCTTGGTTGGTTACAGTTCCTTTCAAAATGCCCAACATGCAGATGTGCTCAGCACCTAATTTAATGCCGAGTGGACAATGTTGTAACAAGTAATTTCTGTGCAAACTTTCAATACATGCTGTGATTCAAGTGTGGTCTTTTACTTTGCATTTGCTTTTATTTCTGTACATCAAATACAATTATTTTAAAATGGATTAAAACTAATGAATTAAACTAACTGCTTAAGAATGAAAATCTGTATGCTGGTCGAAAATAATAAAAAGGGTGTGTCTCTAAAGCCTGGTATTAATAGAGTTACTACTTGTGGTGTGTTTCTATGTGTTACCATGTCTCATTGGGTTGTGTGTAGACATCACACAGAGATATGTCTGAAATAACAAGTGTACTTTAATCACGCAGCCCACTCTGGTTGAGCTGCTTTGCATCTGATATGCAGGAGAAAAGGAAAGCTCTAATTATGGCCCCAGAGCTACTGAATCCCAACACTTTCTGTCTGAGGGAACTGATGGCCACTGCTAAACCATTCTGTCAGGTAGTGACATGTAAACGCATACCTCGAATCTGACAGATAATAGTGACAAACCTACAACAAAAGAACAGAATAAACACACCTTTCCTCGGAAGCTACTTAATGATGCACCTTGATTTGTTAACGTAAATATAACGAACATATCATGAATATTTAAACGCTTTTTCGGTATTGTAGAGATCGGAGTGTAGACTGAAACAAGTGACAGATAAAAGTTGTTCTTTATCAAAATTGCTTGACAAAAAGATGCAAAAATATGCAAGATTTGAATTTAATGACAAGTCATTATAAGTAGGCTTACGCAGTAGAAATCTAAAATTACAGTGCTGTTTAATCAAAGAGTTTTTCTCAAACAATTCATGGGGAAATAAAGGTATTTCCTTTTTCTTTGGATTTGAATTTGAAGATTATCCACATACCAGACAAGAAAGAAATTCAAACATTTCTAATTTAATGGCACACTTCTATAGATTTCAGCTGAGCAAACTGAGCTTTGGTTCAGAAAAGAGACAGGAAACATTGAGGGGAGTGATAGGACAAGATCAAGATCAAACAGGCTTTCTTCAATCATTCACCAGCACCAGAGGCAGCAGCTTGAGCATATTCTTTGATACAAAAATCTCTGATCATTTGCATCTAAAGTGATACGCATATTTGTTATTCCATCAATCAATAGCATCAACACACTGCCTCTGTAATCTATAACTTGCATTCGAAGCTTAACAATAACGCATGTGTTCTACAAGGCACCATATTTAAACTCTGTAACTATTTACATCCTGTTAACCATTTCTCAGGGCAGATTAGGCAGTGGTGAGAAGCCTGAGCAGATCCCATGAGAGGGAGGCTTTGGTGCTGATAAGACTGAGCCAAAGGAAAGCAGGATTAATACATATGACCAGGGCAACAACGACTCCGATTATTCCAGCAGAAAAATGGCTCCATCCTGTCAGCACCCACATGATTAAACATACACAGAGCAGACAGAGAGGCACAGCCATGGGAGATAACTAATATTATTTATGCACGTTGGTTAGTCTCTGGATCACGGGTGGGGATTGTTCACGCTACAGGGGTAAGGAATCCCACTGGGGGGATGCACCCCTGATCTCGCAGACATAGTAGCTTTATCTTCCACCCCTCTGCTCTCTCTCTCTCTCTCTCTCTCTCTCTTTCTAAGAAAAAGGTAAGTCAACTTAAATGAATTAGCTAAGATTTATACATTCCTTTATTCTTTAAATGTCAAATGCATATGAATATTAATAATCAGAAGAAACCACTAAATATTTTAATCCTTATACAACAGCAAAAGCACTAATGAGTAAAACAACAAATTAGTAATATTTTGCACACATTTGTCCTAAGACACATACCTATAATTTGCTTATGATTGGGAGGAAGGATTATCTAATTAACTTCCTCAAACTATTTACTCATTATAGACTGGATTTCTTTTTGTACTCAGAGACTGGTTAATTAATTACTCGTGTTAACAACCCATTAATGGCTGTGTATGAAGAATTTTAATGAGGCACCTTAATTAAATATTATCTCATTGCTTAATCAATGCTTTTAATTATTCACATGATATTTTCCAGGAAATCAATTTGCCCCCATGTAAAGGAGTAAAAAGCTGAACGGCCCCACTGGTTGTCTCATACCCCTATATTTCATTCAATTTTGATTTATCTTAATTGACCTCCGGTGCCTTTTTATATGAACTCCATTTGCTGTATTTCTCTGATGACAATATGCATTACATCATGGCTCTAAGTCTCAAGTGCATCCTATACTCAATATTGTGCAATGCTAAGCTTGTATTTTAAAATGGTTTTCCAAGGTTATTTATATCCAAAAATGGAATTCTCTTTTTGCTTTGTGTGGTATTACCTCGGCAAGAAGCACCATGCAATCTCTTTCACTCAGGCAGTGTATCCTCCAGGGGACAAATTGCAGTGCGGCATGGCGCGTTTGGAGGACTGGAAAAGCTCAGTCATCAGGCCTGTTTGGGCAGCCTGGGCGAGGGATGAAAGAGAGCCCAGCTGGGGATGGGAAGGGCAGCAGATGGTAGCGTGCTCAGGGGCTGAGAGCCAGGCTGAGCCCTTCAGGTTTTAACACCTCCTCTCCTCTGAGAGAGCACATCCGCCACTGGGAACCTACCTGAGCGTTGTGCCATGCCTGACCAACCCTAGAACTCAACACATATGGTGCCAGCCTTGAGCCATGAGGAGGGCCATGACCTGCATAACACAACCATGGACAATGAATGACTTTGTGAGTTTTTATCAACTATTAATTCTATTCGTGATATAGTTATAAACATAGGTGTAAATCACAATAAAAAAAATTCCTATGAAATAATTTTTTAAAGCGAGCTAAAAGACTGGACTAGTTAGTTTTCTGGGAACCTGCAGGTGCTTAATGAAGTAATCCCTAAAGAAATTAATTGAGTCCCAACAACGAGCACACTGAGAACTTGAGAATTCCTCTGGCATTATGACTTTCAGACTTGCAGACAAATACGGACCTCTTGAAATGAATAAATGAAGGAGAAAACTTTTGTTGGGAGCTTAAAATTGTCCAAATGATTTTTTTTAGGATGGCCATTTTCCATAAATCCATTTTAAGTAGTCACATTTTCTCTTTAGCTAATAGGATCATGATAGAGGTAATCTTTGCAAATCTGACAGAAGAAAAGAATGCCCTGGCCTTCAACTTTTCCACTCAGTAAATGAACAAACTCAAAAGTCTGTTTTTTTTCCTGTGGTATAGGAGTGGGAAAGAAGGAAACCTTGAACTGGAAATGACAAAAAAGGAGAATGAATAATGTTGGCAGAAAAAAGATCAGGCTTTCAGCCAGCTGTTAATGGCAGGCAGTTGTGAGACATTTTGTCCTTCTTCTAAATATGCATACTCAACCTGAACTGAGTCCAATTAAGCATTAATTACTATTGAAAATTCATATAATCATAATCAGTAGAACAAATGAGGTAAAAGACACTATAACTTGAACCTTATTCTATTAGGCATTCTATTTAGATGGATAATAGATTAAAGTATAAAATTACATAAATTGTCTTAGTATTGTGTTGGCCTGCTACAAGCTGCCAGCGCAGCATCAATTAACCTTGGCAGAGATTCTATATGGCTCAGGAACTGTAATAGGGGAATGATTTTAGTTAAGATCTGATTATTGTAAAGTCTATTGCAAAAATATTTTACATAACATTCCTATTTATCAGGAAGATGGTCACAGCCATCTTACAAGAGACCACACCCACAAGGAGCTATATCGTTAATCACTAGATAAACAACTGACAGAATAAACAATGTAAACAAAAACACCATTTCTGATTGAACTCTGGTTGTCTGTATTGAATTTAGTATATTCATGCTAATAATCTGTATTACAGTATATTAGTATAATAGCGCATACCTAAATACACACATACATACATACATCAATATGTATTGTATTTAATGTAGCAATTTGGTAAAAATGTATGACTACACATTTGAAAGGTCAGGCAAGATTTATGATTTGTGATTCTATTATTACTGGTCATTTGAAAACACCCCCTGACCCATAATAGACCCATATCAGACACTCAACACAGACATGCTGTCTTTCATGATCTAGTATAAAAGTGTCTGATTTATCTAAAGTAAGAAGAGTCTAGTACATACTCAGAGATAGAGAATAGTTATTCATTCTCACCTTGTCACCCACACACTCACTCGCTCGAACAATTGCCATTACACTTTGCAATACCAAGTTATGTCTGGTGTGGAGTGAAATAATGTGAAATTATTTTATTGTACCTTTAAAGTTTCTAAAGTACAAAATTATTGATTAAAATACAAAATCAAATAAACTGATATACAAAATAATTTGTCAAAAAAGTCTAGTTTAAATAAACTTATCCCATTTTTTATTTTTATTTTGACCAATGCCCAATTTAACCGGACAGTAAATGAATGATAGGCCAGTTCTTGTATACCCTTATCACAATATTGTAGCCCTGAAACCCCTGTGAAATGAGAGCATCAAGCTAACACACAGCCTCAAATCATACTTCATACATACATAAATACTTACATCCATATGCATTGTATTTAATGTAGCAATCTGGTAAAAATGTATTACTACACAATTGAGAGGTCTTGTAAGATGTATGATTTGGACAAGTAATTATTTCTGGTCATAAGGAAACACCCCCTGACCCAAATATATACTCAACACAGACATGTTGCCTTTCATGATCTGGTATAAAAGTGTTTGATTTGTCTAAAATAAGATGAGTCTAGTACATACTCACAGATGGAGAATGGTTACTCATTCTCACCTTGTCACTCACACACTCACTTGCTCTAACAGCCCTCAGACTGTTAGCCTCCCAATGAACAATGTGACCAAGCAAGCCTCTTATTGTCAAATCACTGTTTGACAGCTTGCTCTCAAAGAGCCACCCAGTGTTTATCTCCAGAAACAAACAAACACATTTCTAAAGACTCAATAAATGGAGTGTGAAAGATGCTGCTGAGCGATAATTGAGGGCTAAAATTCACAACATTAATAGCGAAATATGTGCAAGACTCTGAGCAGTGCTAATATCGCCACCTGTTTTAGGCTTTGCACTCAAATGTTAGTATTTAAACCAATCAGTGCATCTGAAAGACCAATGCATCTATGTCTATCAATGTTTAATTCCACACCAAACTGAAATATAACCCTTTTTGCATTTTGTTCTTGCAGTAATATGCTTGATTGGTACTCAACCTCCTTACATATAACAAATTCCCCAAATACTGTAGTGTTTATATCTTTTATAGTATACTATAACGTCAGAAAATGAGCAAGTGATTTTCTCCTGTAAATAGCTTGCCACTGCTATTCAGTGTGAAACATTTTACTACCATATTTTAATGCTAAAAAACGCAAATCAATAAACCAAAATATTGAAGTATGTACACCATTAAATAGTAGGTCCCCCATTACTTATTAACATATTAAACTGGTAATATTTTACAATAAGGTGCACAATTTTAAAGGTGGAGGACCAAAGTCTAAAACAATTTCTAATTTCCTTTCTACTGAAAGGCTTAATATGTCTCATCAGCTCATTTAGCTCATCAGTTAATCCCTGGGTTTAGTTATTATGTAACTCTGCAAACTGTGCCAAGCCTGCCCTCCAGGGCTGGAACTGAGAACAATATATTCAATTATGATTACATACAGATTTGTCAACAAGTTATCACTATGGATTTATAAACAAATCATTGTCTGTTTACCTCAAATATCAAGCAATTGCCCATTATTATGTATTAAGTCCCAAGTCCACATGTAAAGGTTCTTCACAACATTAATGCACTGACATGTTCGTATACTACATGTACACATTTACCACTACAAACACATAATGCATATGCATGATTCTTGGCATTGATTGGCAAACAAATAGCACATTAAAGAACACAGAAGTACGGCATACATATGGCACCGAAATACTGATTTCCTTAATAATGCTTGGTTTAAATGCAGTTAATCAGGAAGAGAGATCAGGGTAAGGTAGCTGACTGTTTTTGCCAGCAACATGGAGTGCCAACTTCTGTTATCACGTTATGTAGAATCGGCTTTATTAAAGACTCATTGAATAATTTGGCATTCAATCAATTACATCATCAACATCAATTAACACTTAATAGGCGCATGTAAAAATTTTATCAATAGAACTATTGTATCACTGAAGGATGCCCCAAATACTGTAGTTATGAAAGTCACAAATATTTAATAAGAATATATGATGAAATCAAATTCAGAAATTAAATTATATATATATATATATATATATATATATATATATATATATATATATATATATATATATATATATATATATATGTAAAAAATGTTAAGTACACTGATGGATCAGATTAACTGAGAGTGTTAAATAATTAAAAGATTGGATGACGCATAACTTTCTGTTGTTAAATTCTGATAAGACAGAGATTTTGCTCATCAGCCCAAAAACCAGTACACAGAAGCTCCAGCATTTCAACTTTTAGAAGGATGTACTGTTACTACTAATTCAACAGTAAAAGACCTGCGTGTTATTTTAGACAGCATTTTAAATGCATAATGCTAGCAGGATGTCCCCATTAATAAACAAGCTACCTGTTAAGAATCAAATCTACTACAAACTATTGCTACCAACCTACAAAGCCCTAAATGGTTTACCTCCCATATATCTATACAGTCGTCTAACATGCTACAATCCGTCACACTCTTTGAGATCTTAAACACTCTGGACTTCTAGTAGTTCCTAGAATAGCAAAGTCCACAAAAAGGTGGTAGAGCATTCTTACATTTAACTCCTAAACCTTGGAATAGTTTAAGCGCAGATTAAGCCGTATCTTTTTAGCAAGTCCTACACATAACACACATCATATATCATAACCTTGTGCTCCAGTACATCTGATCACATGCACATTATCAACTTGTGCTTGTTAATATTATGAACATCAGCTACGCTAATTCCTCTCCACTGCTTCTCTCACTTTACCATCCTGAGGCATGGTGAGGTTGCGCCAGCTCCAGTCGTGTCCCACCTCATAAAAATTATAGACCTTCAAAGAAGTAAATGCCGACCCCGCAAACATCCCGAACCATCTAGAGACGTACCAACGCCATTTAAATCACACTTCATGTAGTTTGCCATTTGACCTTTTCGAATTTTTTAAAACTCTGGCATAGAGAAGCTGGTGTTGGATCTATGATGATCTCAAATGTTGAGCTATTTTATAAGTTGCTCAGTAGCTCCTGGTTCCACAACATCAACTGACTGTATAAGACTGTAGAAAGGACATTACTCATAATCACACACACTCATAATAGTTCTCACTCTCTGGTGTTTTGTATTGTTTTAAGATAATCACACCCTTGATATCACCCAAATGAGGATGGGCTCGTTAGGAATAAATACACGTAATTCTTTTATTTTTAAATTCTATAAAGCTGCTTTGATACAATGTCCATTGTAAAAAAAAGCGCTATAGAAATAAATTTAAACTTGAACTTGAACACTTAATTGTCATTACATTTAGCAAAGAAACCCATGTGCAATTGGAGCAGTGAGATAGCGCACAGCCGTAACTCGATCTTGATGAGGCATTTTATAGACTAAAACTTACAGCTAGAGGACTTTTGACCTGAAATTGAAATGAAGCAAAAAAGCATTTGATAGGATTGGTTACATTTGCAACCAACCTTACATGTGGCTACTGACAGTTAGCTTATTTCACTATTATCGTATTATAGTATACGATAGGTGTCAGTTTGACTACTGAGTCTTATATACCTATGTGCCTATATTATATTTTGCCTTGCTATCTGGCAATACAGAAATGAAATGTGTATAGCAAGATACCTATATGAATGCATATCAGTATAGTAATTTTGGACTGAATGAAAAGAGAGAGCGAGAGTGGGAGAGAAAGAAGGCAATTTGAACAGGTAAAAAAGATTAACAGCTGATCAACCCGTGGTTAATATTGCTAATATTGCTAATATTGTTAGAGCATTCTGTCTGTGAGAAGAATAGTATTTAATATCTACATTTTGCCTCATCAATTGCTTTTTTATACTTTTCATGTGAACCTGGAGAAGTGATTCCTTAGTGAACTAGATTCAAGTGTTTTGCATCAAAGTGAGCAGATTGCTCAATGCACAGACATGCAAAAAGGGAGATCCTGCAGCTATGCACTGACACAAAACACAAAATTGATTATCATAATATCCAGGTATTCATTTAGACTAAAGGGTGTTATTAAGAATCACAAATAATGAGGACAAGAAATAATATAAACTGTACATGAAGTTTTATTTTCAGCATTCTGATCTTTTCATAATATTTCAATGGCCTTGTTTTCTGTGGATTGTGTGGTATTTCTTTATATTTAAAGATGAATATTCCAGGGTGCAGTTCTGTGCTGACTGTCAGGTCAGATTAGACAGCAAGGCTGTACAGAGACAGCCTTCGTATAGTATCAATATTGTGACGGTTGAGCAGTCACCCTCCCATACGTCTCCTTCAAGTGCACAGACAATTGGAAAGACGAGCGTCACAAGCCTGACACCACCGTCACTTCAAGGAATCCCTTTCAAGAACAAGTCAAACCCCAGCTGACAAAGCAAAGCTATGGCACAGCAAAAGTAAATAGCATCAAACACTGCGGGTATTCCCCCTTTGAATAAAAAAATCCACTGTATGGATAAAAATCTGACGCTGTGGACATTTTTTATCTTTGGGGTAAGAAATTTTTTTATTCTTTGTAGTTGGACGTGTGTGATTTAATATTATCCATAAATCAACTTTGAACTGCAAGGATTGCTGACAAGAGTGCTGTGGTGTTCTTTTTAGTCAGCTTTTCTTGTAGTGAAACCTGTAAGCCAAATAAAAGTAAGTAAGTAAGTAAATAAATAAATAAATAAATAAATAAATAAATAAATAAATAAGTGGGAAAAAAATGTATGTAACAACATATCATCAAGTGACACTATTCGCAAAATAAGGCTGAACTGACATTTCAAAGCGGGTTGCCCCCTTTGATTGATTTAGTCTCTTTTTTCTCTCCACATACCCACTCTACACTTGATGGCCCTTATTTTAAACAATACCCCCACTGCTTTCACTACTGAAGTGCACACTTATTTTGACATCTAATTTGGCCCCGCTGCTTGTGAAGCCCCTGGATGGCTGACCTGCAGTGTGTGCGCATCAAGGCCTGGATTAAAGACAGCACGATGCAAACACAGGGGGCATTGTTTGTGAGGCCACTTAAGACCTCCTTATACATGCTAAAGGTCCAGACAATAAAAACAGACCAGAGGGAGAAAAATGCATGGCCCGAACCCTGTGGTGATTACTAGATCAGCATGGCTTTGTACAATTACCATCACTTTGAATTTTAAATGGCCATTTAAAGGGCAGCGGAGCATCTTGGAAAATTAGGCTGGAGCCTAATTAGCACACTCCAACATGACAACCGCTGAGCTTTCAGCCTGGGTAAGCAGCCTAGTCAAGCAAGAGGAAGTGAGTGAAGGACTGGAGAGCATGGCACCCTCTCTACTTATTTGTGTCTTACTGTCATACAATCTTATTGTTTTCTCTAAATATCACATACAGATATAAATACAGAGAGACTCACTTGTTTGCAAATTCTGTTATCTAAGCAGTAATTGTCAATACATTCTGTGTATAGTTTTATTGCAACACTTTTATCAATGTAGAGCTTCATCTAGTTGCGGCATTCTAATCTTTTTATATAAACTTATGATTGAAATACCGATAGAAAAACATGCTGCTCTAGACTCTGGTAGTTGAGAAAGACAAAAAAGACACACTGAGCCACTTCCCAGGTCTCTGACTACAGTTCATTCACAACTTCTGCACTCATTCTGCCAGTTAGATCGAAACTCTAAAATAACAACAAAATACTAAAACAGGGAAGCATCCATGGTGCTGAAGAGATTTCATCAGTGTGGGTATCTTTCTGTGCACTTTGAGAGACATAGAACACAGTCTTGCAACCATGAGTCTCCATTATGGCCAGACAAAAGGCATTAATTCAATTTTACCAAAATGTGAAAGAGGGGGATTTCAAACGTCATTCAGGCCTTGACAATCGTACTGGATTTAATTAACCTAAATAATCTCATTGTAGCTGATGACAAAGAGGTCTGAGAATGAATCATTCATGGGTCATTGTTCTGTGAGCTCATTCTGTGCAGCTCAGTCAACGTCTGAGCCGAACTGTCAATTGAGAATAGAGAAGTAAATGTCTGACTTGCAATGACAGCATTTTACAAGCACCTGAAAATAAAATTCCTGTCTGTCAGGTCAGAGAGCCAAATGTATAGCTACATTAAACGAAGGCATCTGTTGTACCTTTGAGTTTCTCATGACATAATGATTATCACGACTTCAGATCACTTCGAATGTGCTTTATACAGTAAAGGCACCGTCACGATAAACACAAAGTTTTAGGCACAGTTTCAAACATTAACCAGCACTCAATTCTTACTCTATAGCAATCTTCTCATGAGACCTTGCTTTATCTAAGAAGACAAGATCTCATATTGTGGCACTTGCTGTAATTGACAAAACCCAGGCGCACTTGGGCATAGCGCATTGAGCTGCTGTCGCAGCAAAGAATACAAATTCGTTCCATATCTGAAGCCCTCCAACAAAACTTTCCAACCAATTATTTGGCTCCTTGTAAATGATAACTCCGCAGTCACTCAGGCATAAAACAAGAAGATGAAGATGAGTCTTATTCTCACATCATTCCATTCCATTTAATTGACAAGCTCTCAGTCCGCTGTTAAATTTAGAAGATTATAAATATGAGCTGAATCTCGAGCACCCAATCCACCAACCATAATCACATGCAGCACTGGTCACAAATTAATCTGCATATTTTAATAAGCCGGGTGTTACGGGGAAGGTATATGCAGACATTTAACGGATTATCATACGCTGTCCCTGGTGTTCAAAAATTGAATAAATATCTGTAAAGCAAATGCATAGGAATTTGCCATGATAGCACAGAGCTTTGCTCCATTCTTTATTACCACACTCCCACTCCCCTTGGATCTCTTTTTCTGTTTCATTCGCTCCCTTAATTCTTTTTACCCAATGTGCAGCTGGGATCCAAGTAGTCTGGAGCAGAGACCATGAGCACTGCTGGTTCATCTTTTCTAATGCTGATTAACAGTCCGTGCACTAATCAGAGCAAAAGCTCTCACTTCTGAAGCTTCTAATGCTCATGGGCATTCACTTTCTTTTCTTGCTTGTAATCTTAGCTATTACTTTATTCCCTAAAAGGAAGTAGAACTTATTTCACAAAAAAAAAAAAAAATTGTAGAAAAGAAAGGAGGACAGGAAAACACAAGTAAAGTAGTTCTGGAACTAATGTCAGAGAAAAAAATATATAAACCTACAATTTTATATCGTCTCCTACATTATTATACTATATTATAATATAATATATATTTATAATATAATAAAATTATAATAATATAATTATTTACCAGAAATATTATACATTCTGACAAGCCACTTAAATAGGAATTCCTGCTTACTCAACAGTTCAGTATTAGCTGACAGAACTGAAACCTGCTGTGGCCTTCAGCTGCATCACATAGCGCTTCATGAGATATGCACTCCGAGATGCTTTTCTGATAACCGTGGTTGCAAAAAGTGGTTACTAGAGAATCATAGCCTTCATGTCAGTTTGAATCCGTCTGGCATGTCCTCCCACAGAACATCAGCTCACTTGATGTTTTTAATTGTGTTTTTCACACCATACACTGTAAACTTTCAAGATTGCTGTGAATGAAAGACCCACAAGATCAGCAGTTTCCGAAATACTTAAACCAGCCTGTCTGGAACCAACAAATCAACAAGCAGTCAAATTTACTGAGACTTAAGCACTTGACCTACAGTATATCTGCACGCATTTATGCATTGCCTTATTGCTGTATGATTGGAATGAATGTGCAGCAGTACTGGTGTTCATTAAAGTCACTAAGGTTGATAAAGTAACTTGTGCTAAATGGTAAAATAGATATAAACCACAACCTTTTTGCTGTAATTAGTTAAAAACTACATTACCTTTACAATTAATATTATTAAATTTGATCTAAAACCCTGCCTTTAAACAAGGGTATGTAAAAAAAGCCAGTTCTATGATGAAGTGATTTGTCAGTGTACTGTGTTACCACTCTCCCTTCCTTTACACTGATAGGATAGATACAATGAGAGAGTGAGATGTGGCTCGTAGAGGCAGTGCTGATGGACAGACCGCAGACATGATGGTGTGTCTGGAGCTCTTGCATTAGCTGCAGGAGGAGATAAGGGTAGCTGTATGTGTAAGCTAGGATGTAAATGGAAAGAAAGGTCAGCAGAAGGCATCAGATATTATCAGTGGCCACTACTGGGTTTACCACCTCTTTAACACCAGACGCAAGCCAACTCCTGACCCAAGGATGAACCTGTGTGTGTTTAACATTTTTTTATATACAAAAAAAAGCAAAAAAGACACCCATATAGACACATTCATTCATTATCTATCTATCTATATATATATATATATATATATATATATATATCTATATCTATATCTATATCTATATCTATATCTATCTATCTATATATATATATATATATATATATATATCTATATATATATATATATATATCTATATATATATATATATATATATATATATATATATATATATATATATATATATATATATTGATAATGAATGAATGTGTCTATATGGGTGTCTTTTTTGCTTTTTTTGTATATAAAAAAATGTATATATAACTGTGAAACAATATATAAAACTGTGTTAACTGTAATGAAGTGCTCAATTATTGCAATAAAAAGAGTACTACAATCCTAACACAGAGTTTTAACATTTTACCTGTATCTAAAAAAAAACAGTGTCAAATGGCTTAGAAGGAAGTGAAAAGTATTTTTATCAGCACTCCACCACCTAACATAAAGTGTATCTCTTTCTTGAAGTGGACTCACACAGTGAAGAATTCCTTAATCTGATTTTCTTCTGAAAGCAACCACACATTTGTGGTAGATTTGTGTGGCTTGGGTTTTTAATTCTTTTTTATCTCCCTCAATCTTATTATTTGGTTTAATACAAAAGCAGGTAGTCTTAACTGTGTGTGTGTGTGTGTGTGTGTGTGTGTGTGTGTGTGTGTGTGTGTGTGTGTGCGTGCACATGCACTTGAAAAAACAACAACTTCAATTTAAATGGACATATAGTCTGGCTTTACTATCTATTTTCAACAGTGTTGCAAATATGTTGCCAATAATAAAGGTAGGAATTGTTTAGTAATGTTGTTATTCAGGGACATTACTGGCTCAGTCTCATAGTAAAGCTGTTTGGGCTCCTTGATAGAGTGTGCTTTCCAGACAAAGTAATTTGGAGTTAAATCACATTAGCAAAATGACTAATGATAAATGAGGTAGAAAAAGAAGAAAAGATTAGTTTTTAATTGAGGAGCCTTAAGATTACACTACAAATCTTGTAGATTACACTACTCAGGCAGCCTACTTAGAAAAATGAGAAACACCTTGAAGTAAATAAGAATAATGAGTAGAAATAATTAAAAAAAGACTGGCATTTAGACTACAGTTACCCATATCTTGATGTTCACCTTCCTGTTAACCCACTTCACTTCAGGAATTACTACCAGTTCACCCCATAAGCTCTCAGCTGTGTTTAATGGAAGAATAAACTGTGCAAGTTTTCTAGTAAATAGCAGGTACCTGTACATGTCTATAAGTGTGGGATACATTTGGAGAACCAGTCTCAGTGTGTGGATATGAAGGCTGTTAAGTCTGACTGCATTAGCTGTGGCATGGTGGGGAGCTGATAGGATTGACTTCCTGCCCTGTGAGATTGTCTCCGCAGTCTCAAAGGCCATTAGAGGCAGCTGTAAAGCTCTACAACTCTGACATCCTGATATTACTTCAAAACTGTGTCACAGTCTGTCCACACCTATCTATAAGTACAGGCTGAATGAGGTCATGCGATAAACAGAGGCCATTTGGACAGTACGAGAACTCCAGCAGGAGATTTCCAAGTGCTATGGATTTTTTTAACAGGACGTAAGCCATTCCCAGCTGTGGCAAATTAACTAAAATGAAAAGCAAATAAAAGTCTTGAAATGACAGATAAACCTCATTCATCTTAAAAACAAGACAAAATCAAATGTTACTGAGAGTGGTCCAAAATAAA
The DNA here is from genome assembly GCF_014805685.1 of Silurus meridionalis. Lineage (NCBI taxonomy): Eukaryota > Metazoa > Chordata > Actinopteri > Siluriformes > Siluridae > Silurus > Silurus meridionalis. The sequence continues at coordinate 18,971,944 of NC_060891.1, read as the reverse complement.
CTCCACATAAGTGGCAGTCAAAGCAAGGGAGTTGCAATGAACATAGACATAGCCATGTGTTTTTTTTCAAGAAGATACATAAACTATTAGGGGTCAGACATTGTGATGTATGCTGTAGAGTAGAGAACTTTTAAAGCATAATGTTAGGGTGAAAAAAGAAGAGAAGAAAGCTTGAGCTATTATCACGATCATTGAGTGGAATAATGGGACAACAAAAAGCTGGGTGGGTGGGTTAGAGACACACTGACAGAAAGAACTGCCTAATCGACTAAGCCTGTCCAATCTCTGTCAGTGACCCAGAAGTCTGTGTTCCCCACGCGCCCTTTTACCCCCCAATGAGCAAACCAGGCAAGCATTAAACACTCAAACATGTCCGTAATCGCCATCTTAAATGCCTGTAGTGCCTTTTTAAAATGCCTGTTCTAACAAAGAGGAATCTGTGCAGCAAGGTGAAAGAAATGTGTTCTTTTTACTATTATGGTTAAAATAAAAACCTTGGCATTATTCAGACCATTTTGTGACAAGCTATTGAATCACATTGTCTTACACTCATAATATGAAACAATATCAAATATTGAAAAAAGAAATTTCAGGTTCTTAATTCCTGTATGCATAAATTTTGTAAGATTAAATACTCCATTCGCAATGTCAGCTACATTTACTGTACATGTGCAACACACATCTCTATTTAAATACATTTTTCTTTTCCTTCTATTCATGCACATATAAATAGAGCTTGAACACCTGTGGTGACCTATTTCTGTGTGGTGATTGTCTCAGGAGGGGCAGAGCCTCAAGCCAAGCAGAAGCCATCTAAATTTATTAGCTGAATTGTTTCCACACAATTAACATGATCACATCAACATAGTCGCAGTCATCTGTAATACACTATCAGAAGCGAGAGTGGACCTTTCAGAAGTATTAAGTAAGGTGTAGTGCTAAATTCAAACTTGATTTTCACCAGTAGCCAAGGCCTCAACTGTAAATACAAGCAAACATTTTTGTGAGAATAATAAGATTGTCTACAATAAATGACTAATTTAAGTGGCTTGAAGAGGAATTTTGTCTAGGTGCTATTGACAATCCAGGTACCTGATGTTTCTACTCAATAAAATACAGGCAATTTCAGAACTTTGAATCTGAACTACACCCAGGTAATTTTAATTACTTATCCAATTATTCTAAAAGAGTTGTTTAGAAAAGCATCTGTATAGCACCTGTATAAACAGACACTATTATAAAATATCAAATATTTCAAACAATTGAATTTTGCTTACGTAAACAAATTTCAATTTCAAATAAGTCACAAATTCCTCACAAATTCAATCCATACATAAACGAATAACATCAACAATATCCTTTTATTGGCTGTTTTATGTTCCTAAGCAATAAGAAGAGTTAAGTACAGTATAAATAACCCTGCGCTTGTTCAGACAATTCAGGAGGAAGCTGCTATCTGTACAGTATTGAATAATACTGAGTGAGTCGCCACTGATTTATGTGCCCACAATCTCCTACTGTGCTTTTTAATTATGGTGGAGGAACATGGAGGTGAGTTGCGGAGAGCCATGTGGGTGGCTGGGCCATAGTGAAACAGTGTTATCATATAAATACCCCTGCACTTTTGACTCCAGGAAGCGGCTTCCTGAGAAGTGGGCCTGAGTCACAGAGAGGTCTAATTTACAGTAAATGGGATGGGTGGACATGCCTCTCACACATTTCTCCCTCCTCCTCTTTCTTTCCTCGCCTCCATCCCTGCCATGCATACACACGGTTCCTACTCTAATTTTAGGTCGGATATCTCACTCCTTGACATGTTTCAAGGCTGATTTACACCTCGGCCACAGGCACAGCTGTCCCCACTATCACGAGATGTTCCCTTCCAATGAAAAGTATCATTATCCTGCTCCATTAAAACAAATCAGCCACAAAAGTGTAATAATTCAGGCAACGCAGCAGTTGCACATGAAAAGATACAGCACTTAACTAGTTTATTCTTACATGTGTTGGTTTAAATTATACCTCCTCATACCACATGAAGAAAATAAATTCAAAAAGAAATTTTGCACAGAGCAATTCATCTGACAACCTTCCAAAACAATTAGAGTTAAAAGACAATAACAACACTTTCAATGCATTCAAAAAACTAAAGAAAGACAAAAATGGTCTTGTCAATCAAAAGGCCTGTATTGCTGAAAAGGGAAGAAAACTGAGTTTGGAATCAATAGATTAAAACAAAGGCTCTTTCGTCCACCGCTTTCTGCCTACATCTTCACAAACACTGCAATTACACTGTACTCCTGTAAGATAATGCAGAAAATTAGACCCTGAACCTATTATTCATATATTTTTTTTGTTTAGAATACTCAAGCATTAAACCTTCCAAAGTAAAAAAAAAAGCACAATATAGTCAAGAAGCAGACAAACATTTCAATTTAAAGATTGAAAGTCTTTAATGCTTAAACTTTCTGTGTCGGCAAAAAACAGAAGTCGCATTACTATTCAAATGCAACACTGCTTTTCCAGTGGAAGTGGATAATCCCTTGTTTCCCCTAGTGACTTCTCTGCACCCGCACTGCTGCTAATTTATTACAAGAGCATGTGTGATTAGAAAAACCCTCCTAGATTACTGGATCACACAAATGGTATAATTAAATTAATATTGGATGTAATAATTACTTGGTGAATTCAAATTTTTTATACATGCAGTTACTATTGTTGGTAAAACCATTAACATTTGTCTGCTGCAATTAGCGATTTCTTTAATGAGATTCCTCTGTGTGTGTGTGTGTGTGTGTGTGTGTGTGTGTGTGTGTGTGTGTGTATGTATGTGTGTGAATGACATACAATGAGAAAGAAAAAGCAAATATTAAAGAAAATATATATAAAATGTGCACTTTATAGACTATGCTGTTACTTATTTACCGAATACGAAAATAAGGGAAAATAGGTAGGCTGTGGGTTAGAGCTATCACTGAGATATAGGTGGTGCTTCATGGTCTCTCCAAATTAGAAAAAAAAAGTTTTCCTTTAATCTTTTCTCTTATGCCTCATTGTAAAAAATGTGATGTAAAAAATGGATTGTGAAGTGGCAATTAGACATAACAAAAATGTGTGTAACCCCAGACTTGAGGTTGAAGTCCCAATAGTGCAATATTATTGGTTCAAAAAACTGTTTAATCTTATTATGATAGTGTAGCATTATCTCATTGTGGCCATATTTACCACTCATTGACACAGTTTCTGCACACTGCATGCTGAGCTAAGCCGGTTATTATGAGAAGACCAGGTGTCAGTACTAAAACACATTTGACTGGCAGGTGCTGTAGAATGGGCTCGCATAGAGAAACAGAGAAAGAGGGGAAAAAACTCTTTCTCCTTTTCTAAACCCCATCTAAACAAACCCGGAGCTGGCGGTGAGATAGAGGCACTCTCACACCCACTCCACTGTCAGACGGGATGGAAATGTTCCTGCTTTATCGAGGAGTGTAATTGCTGTCTTGTTTGGTTAAGAGATTAGGAGACTGAAACTCTTTGTGTGGTCTTGCTGATTGGACAAACAGCGAACAGAAAAACTCCAGAGGTACTGTTCCTCAGGCTCCATGCCCAGGAGAAAGAGAGAAAGCGAATTAGAGAGAGGGAGTGAGTTCAACCACAGGAGGGCTTCACAACCATTTTGAACAAATTTCCTTTCAGAGCTTTCCAATGTATACTCTCTTCTCTAATTTCAGTATTTCCTTCACAAGCCTTGGACACACACACACGCACACACATAGAAGCTGTCTTGTCACTGCGCCTGCAATCACTGTGGCAAAGCTCAGGGATCATGTTTGATATTGTCAGATGGCCTGGAAAATTAAAAACCCAATTAAAGGAGCTGTGCAGGGGTCGACTTCTCTGCATATCAAAAGCCCTCCTCTGGCTATTCGGCACAAATTATATCCCTTAACAGCTCACTTTGCCCAGGATGCAACCCCACAGCACTTAGGGAGTAATAAGTGCTTTCCAGCTCAAGACTTGCTTCAAATATAAACCTCTTCTGAGGCAGTGAGAAAAAAGGAAGGTTGTAATCAAACTGTCATTTTTAGCACTTTTCTACCAGCTAACCTCTTACAAAGGTCTTGTGGGAAAGAATTAATTTAGGAAATCTGATGGAATAAGAAATGAGAACAGCAGTGTATTTGTTCTGTGCCACCGCAATGATTTTTTTTTCCTTCTACGGAGAAATATGACGTTTGGTCATTTATTCATTCGTCAAGCTAAATTTAAAAAAATCACTAAAAATCTCTCTTGTCCACTAGCTTTTTTCCCTCTTGTGTGTTACCCACATTTCATTAATTCTTGTACAGTGGTGAGAAAGGACAGAGAGAAATGACCAGTCAGGCTTAATGGTATTCGTCTCGCTGTGGGACATTAATATTCAGCCTAATGTTTCTGATAACAGGGCTTCAGGCCATAAAGAGCTGGCAGGCCAGACAGCCTTATTAAGCTGCTGGAGTGGAATGATGCTCGCTCATGTTGGGGATCAAATGCTAGAATACAGAAGCTGCTTTCTTTTCATGGCAGCCTCACACATCAGGCTCAGGCACCAATATATATATATATATATATATATATAGATAGATAGATAGATAGATAGATAGATAGATAGATAGATAGATAGATAGATAGATAGATAGATAGATAGATAGATAGATAGATAGATAGATAGATAGATAGATAGATAGATAGATAGATAGATAGATAGATAGACTGGTATATGCTACTGCATGTGCAACACAAAAACAAAAAAAAAGTGTCTTGAGGGCTATCGCAATGGCTCTCTGTCTTTTCACTGCTTTGTGTATCTTTTCGAACAAGTCACAAGTCTTCAACTTCAGGCCTTTTAGCTCCATCTCATTTACATCTAATGACATGATAATACACATTAGTGGACTATTTTAAATAATTACATCCTTACAATTGTTCCCCTCTCAACCTTCTTGCCTAAACGTCCTGTTACATGTCTTTTTTCCCCTGAACTTTCATATTTTTTATGGTAATAATATGAGAATGCTTTTTCTAAGGAAACAATATATAATAATATGTCACGGAGGGAGAAAAAAAAATTGAGCAATTTTCGAATGGTGACAGGGGTGAATAGGACATTAAGTTCTTTTCTCTGGTGCTGGTGGGTATTTTTATCTGTCAGATGACAGGGTTAGCTTTGAGCAGGTGGAATCTAAAGGCCGACTCAAAGAGATATGGAGTGACAGCTCACCTGTCAAGAGTGCTCCAGCCTTTTAAAATAAGATTTATTTAATTCTGCTAAATTCTAAAGATCCAAGTCATGTGAGGAGACAAGGGCAGAAATCTGGCTACATTGCCAAAACCTCTGTATGTGAGTAGAGCATTCCCTTATTTACTTGGTAAAGAAAAGGACTGACTGAGAAATGGGGGTGCAAAAGACAGAAAGTGTAAAGGAGGGGTTCAGTAGTGAAGAGACAGAGAGGAAGAGTGAAGGACAGATAGACAGAGATAGACAGGGAGAAAGAGAAGCTTGTTGACAGAGGCAAGTGCTTGACAGTATGCTGATCGCTGAGAGGGACATGAACCTTGTTAAACAAATTCATGCATAGCTAAGGTGCATATCAGAAATGGTGTTGTCAAGATGAGGACAATACAGTAAATAAATCTAAATTCGAAGAAAAGTAACAACTTTAGGTTGTTATTTGGACTGACTCAAGAAAATGTAAGAGTAAAAAAATAGCATTCGGTAAAATTAAAGCATAAAGTACACATTTCTAAGTAAATATTGCATTATTTTGAGTACACTAGATACCAACAACTGTGCCCTATTAGTAGGAGAAAGGCAGCAAGACTGCAAGTGCAAATAAAACACACAGAATAATATGACGACCTATTTAAATCGTTGGAAATGTTTGTCATACGCACCAGGCGAGACTGCGGATGTGAGTGTGTACGGCAGGTGTGTATGAGCAAATGTTCATAAATAAAATCAGGATTTTTATAGTGTCACTATTGTTCATTTTCTCAGGGTAATTTTTAGAGGGAAAGTCGCCCATCTGGAAGAGTAAGCAGCTCTCCCCCCCTGAGCCTTTCTGAATCTATTCCTCACAGTTGCACAGTACTGGTCAAACAAATTCAATTACTGCAGCAGTATGTAAGTAATTTTATGTAAATTATAGTGTTAATGTTCTGCATCGCCCTGCTGCCGGCAATGGGCTGCTCTCTCTCTCTCTCTCTCTCTCTCTCTCTCTCTCTCTCTCTCTCTCTCTCTCTCTCTCTCTCTCTCTCTCTCTCTCTCTCTCTCTCTCTCTCTCTCTCTCTCTTTTTCTTTTCTGTTCTGGTGCTTCCTTGTCTGCACTCTAGCAGTCACCATCTGTAATGAACATGTACATTTTAAGAGACTAGACTAAAATCTATTCCGCTCTCCTTTCTTCTTCTTCTCCTTCTCTCAACATGCTAATAAGTATTCACCCACTCGGACAGTTTGGCTCAGGGTTAGATGTTGTGGGGAACACAGTAGTAGGAGGAGTATAAGATGTATAGTCAATAATGTAAACTCTAATACTGCCAGGCTGAAGCAGGATATTACTGTAGCTTGTAACATCGCAGTTCTCTAGCAAATTTAACATTGGCTTTGTCCAGTAGGCTGTGAACAGAAGTCATTTCTAAATGCATTAGAGTTTAACTTTTATTATAATTACTGTAATCATTTTATGCTTTGGGTCAAATTGCACTGGCAAATATGTTGAGATATTTTATAGGCAGTGTAAAATGAATTTTTGTAAGTATTGATGATCCAGACATTTTTGGTGTCGCTGACACACTTACATCATTCAGCATCCTTTCTGGAATCACCTTTTTGTCATGCTTATTGAAATTTACACTTGCCTTTTTGTAATCTGTAAAACTGAGCAGTGTATCCTTGCATTTCATTAACTCCCAGCTAATGACATTAGTGACTTTCCCTAAAGAGGCTAATGATGGAGTGGTCCTGGTTATGGTGCAGAAATTAATTTTGTAGGGTTAAACGCTGGAACTAACTCATGTTTCAACAAAAGCCCCTACCCAGCAGTTACATTAAGTGGCATAAATACTTTCAGATCTGTCTAGATTTTATGGCTTTCAAATCCGGCGAATCCTCCATCAGCATGGCGCATTCTTTTTCTCTCCCTTTTCTATCGCTTTGTTTATTTTATTTTCAGCACTATCCCAGTTCAACTCATCCACTATAAATGCAACAGAAAAAAGAATCAATATTTGTTTTAGATAGTGTGCTTAATGCATATCTGCACGGACTGTGCTGTAACATCCTATGAGGGATAGATTTAAAGAGCAGAGTGGTTATAAAGAAATGTTGTGTGTGTGGAAGAGACAGCTGTTGAAGACCTGTACTTCATTATAAGAAGTGCAGATAGTGAAATTCTTTCAAATGTCTGATCGGAGTTTTCCACCGCAAGAGGAGCAAGAACTGAAGAGCTGCAGTGATAATAGGTTTGATACATTTTCTGCCAGAAAAATTATATCATGTTAATGAGGTGGCTTCTAGGGCTCATGCATTTTCGAACAGGCATTTCCTATGTATTAGTTTAATTACCAGTGATGAGAAAACTAACTGAATTTTCTATCGTGAGTTCATTTGAGCTCAGTGAAATTACACCACATGTGAGAGAGGAAATTACCCAGTCTTCCAGAGAGGGCTCATGCCTGATTTGATCACAGCTGCTAATTGGATGATCATTTTCATAAAGCCTTTCAAATGGCTGACAGTGTCTGTCCTTCACTTCCCTCTTTCTTTCTCTGTCCATATATGTTTTTTTGTTTTTGTTTTTTAGAAAATGCACTATGTCTATGATAAAAAAAACAGATAGAGGTAGTGTGCAAAAAAAAAAAAAATAATTCGAAGGATATTTTAAACCAAAAATCCACAGGTGTAAGCGACTCATTTTCAAGCAGTGCTTGTCCCCCTAATTAGCCCCCTCAAGTTGTAACAAGGACCCTAACGAGAGTGCCTTTTTCCCAATAATAATCGCCATGGATACCTGCAGGGTGAGATCTCACCACTGTTCCTCATCCTGTCAGCCAAACTGTGGAGCACTGGGGCTTAATGAACCTGAAAACAAGACTGGGGGTGAGCACACCAGCCCGCCCTGTGTGTGTGTGTGTGTGTGTTCTGTGTGCTGAGATTTTTGCATACATGTCTATGTGTGTGTGTGTGTGTGTGTGTGTGTGTGTGTGTGTGTGTGTGTGTGTGTGTTCCTCTCTCTTAATCGAACTCCATGTGTGTGCACAGCTGGATCAAACAGCATAACAGAGTGTAACATAAAATGAAAACTCAGCAATAAGGCTTGAAACCATACAATAGCAAAATGTTCTAGCATACAGATTTAAAGCATAAGGCCATCTAATTTCCAAGGTTTTACTGCAACTCTCTACTCAGTTTGTTTAAATGTTATATTAAAAACGTTTCTTGTGCTTTTTCATTCTGAAACCTCAGCTAATTGTGTCATTTCCAAAGATAAACACATGAAGCATATTTAAATTTATGTGTTTACATGTACAGGTTTGCATGGGTGTATGCTGTATAAAGTAAACAGTCATACTTCAATAAAAGTACAGATAACATTCTTTGACATGTTTAACCAAAAAAATTTAATCTGCTTGAGGACATTTTCATGTACAGAGCATATGGCAGATGCCTTTAATGCCTAGTCATCTACATGCTAGGTTTCTAGATCATGCACTAAGTGTTCTAGCAGTCTACAAGGGGAGGTTAGTACAGTATGAAACACACACACACACACACACACACACACACACACACACACACACAATGCCAAAGTACTAATTTAAGTGTTTGGTGAAGAAGTACAAAATCATAAAAGTATAAAGTCTAAAAACAAAAAAAAGAAAGGAAATTAAATTAAATCCATTCCTAATCATAACTTTATGTACAGTTATATACATGTCTTACAGCTCAACATTTGTACTGATGGTTTTGGTTTCTCTGGGTGGAGCTTACACCAAAATGTCTATTCTATAACACTGTTTCATCTGGACGTCTAAGTGAACACAGCATGAGTGAATTTCTAACAGCTTTCCTTTAATCCCGGGCCAGATGTTTGAGTGACATGGTGATTTGATTACATATTATATATTTATTTGATGAAAACTGCAATCATTATGGCTAACATGGTGGTGCAGTGGGTAGTTGTGTCACAGCTCCAGGGTTAAAACTTAGCTCGGGTTTCTGTTTGTGTGGAATCTCTCATGTTCTCCAAATGTTTGTGTGGGTTTCCTCGGTGTGCTCCAGTTTCCTTTCTCTACACAAAAACATTCAGGTAGTTGGATTGTCTACTGTAAATTGCCTCTAGGTGTAAATCAATGTGTGTATGTGTGTCTAATAGACTTGTCTTACCTAGGGTGTATTTCCATCTCATGCCCAGTGTTCCTGGGATAGGCTCTTATAAACATGAAACTTAAACAATTCAAAATATAAGACTTCAAACCAGGTGTAGCAGTCATTATAGTGGAATTATAATTTAATCAGGATGTGAGACTGCACCCTTTGGTTTACTTTCTTTTTCCTTTGGGGTCAGTAACACACCAAGGTGGGTAGGTGATGTAAACCAAGATCATTTGGTTATTGCTGGAAGTATTTTAAATGCAGATGACTAAGACTTTAGTGTAAAAATGATCCTGGTATCTCACTGATAGTAGCTTTTTATATAGATTTATATAAATTCAGCATCTAACCAAGTTAATAAATATACAAAAAAAACAATCAAGAAGCATGCTAATTTATTTAATACAGTGACTTTCATTCTCTATAATGTAGTTAGCACAATAGCTGTCTATGTGTGCCTAAATATGGATGATCCAATGCACTGCAGTAAGCACCCCTGGCCCTAACTCAGTAAAATAAGTTAAAAAAAACGCTGGAATAACCACAGACCCATAAACTATAGTGTTTGGCTCCCTGGAAGGCATTAAATCCACCTAATTTGAAAAGCATATCAAGGTAAGTTTTACTAATTTTCTATTGTTAAGTGTCTAGATTTAACTAAGTTTGGCTGTTTTCTTTGCTAATGAGAGCTTTGACTCATAATGATTCCAGTAGCTAACAACATGGCTAGGTAGCAATTCAAATTCTAGCTAACAGTAAATAGGTTCAAGGTTCAAGGTTCTTTATTTGACACATACATATTACAAACATATGATGTAATGTAGTGAAATGTACTTCTCTATTTCCTCATCCCACAGTGCAACAATAAACAGAGCCAACAACAAACTAAGGACATATACACACATAATAAAGATATAAAATATTGTATGTATTTTCCTTTTCACACATAAACACATAGGAATTGTCATGTATATAAGAAGCTTGCATAGTTGTTTATAAACAAATTTGTTAATGGGTACTTAGAAATGTGTACTTTTATTTTTTTTCAATTCACATTTTAATAATTCAAATACTTCAGTACTTTTTAAAATAGCAAACTTTTGCTTCACTACATTTCTGGCTAGGTACTTACTTATTTAACTGCATAAGATTTTTTCATATTGTCAATGCTTTTACTTAGCATAGAACCATTGCAAACGGGTTTTTATAAAGAACTGATTGCTTAAGCTTTCCATGCAACGAGTTCGTTATACCTATGCTAATATTAACTAATCTATTTTAAGACAGATGTTATTATCTACCTACCATATTAATGTAGCCGAATGAATCAGCCATTTATAGATTTATTTGATTTGTGATAACTGAAGAATTTTAGCTCAGGTGCATCCCATTTGTCTGGATCATCTTTGTTTCAACACTTTGATTGGAGTCCACCTGGGCAAGTTTTGACATATTTTGGAGAGATACACATCTGTTTTAATAAGGTCTAACAGCTGAAAAGGCATATCAGAGCCAAAAGCAAGCAACAACCATGAGGTCAAAGAAATTGCTCAGTGGATTAAAGGTTCAATAGATTCTGTTGAGACAGAGATCTGCAGAAGGATACAAACCATTTCTGCTGCATTAAATGTTCCCAAAAGAACATTGGCCTCCATAATTCTTAAACTGAAGAAATTTGGGACACCCATGACCCAGGTTTTAGAGTCAAACTGAGCAATGGAGGTAGAAAGGCCTTGGTAAGAGAAGTGACTGAGAACCGAATGGTTGAGCTCTAGACATATGTGGAGATGGGACAAACGAATAAGGTCAACCATCACTGTAACACTCCATTGATCTGCACTTTATAGTATAATGGCCAGAGGGAAGATGGAAAAACTAAAAGCATTTTAGCACATAGCACAAGAGCCAAATGTGGGGAAAAAATAAATAGAGTCTTCTAAGATGCAGTTTACTAACTCGCTAATTTGACAGGATTTGTCTGAAAGGATTTGCAAAATATACAAAAGAATACAAAATCAGTTCATTTGTAATCATTGATTACAAACCAGATCCGATGATGATAGCGTACAGCTTGCAGAAATGTGTGCCTTTTTCTGGCATCACTACTGTATATATATCACTTATAAAGCAACTATATTAATTAGTTGCATGATTGTACTGATACATGCATTTTAGAAATGATTTTCATAAACACATAAAACAATATCAACTTGGGACTAATCATCTTTAGAAAGATGTAAATGAACGTGTTTTTATGATAAGAAAAAGCTAATACAATTTTACCATCAGCTTGAAAAAAGAAAAGGTGAGTAATAATAATACAATATTATTAATAATAGAGAGTAAAAGTGGACAATTTATTTTTTTAAATATAGTAAAGTACAAGTTTTCCTCAAACAGTTATCTCCAAAAAACTCACACAAAAAGAAAATCTTTCTGCAAAGTCCACAAACTAAAATGGCTCTTACAGAGAAAATCTTATAGAGCTCTAAATGTAAATCATGACCTGGAAGATTATTTCAGAATATAACAAAAGTGTTAAGCCAGTTATAGCAGGAAGATATGTGGCAGCGATGTTTCATCTGAGTGATGCACAGACTGAAGGATGGAATGGATATAGGCATGAAGAGATACTAAGAGAGGAGAGAACAAGAGAAGCACAGATGTGGCTGAGCCCCAGGCGAAAAGAGTCATTATTGGGCAAATTGCTCCAGTGGATATGTATGGAGAGGGGTCCTTATGCTGGGGTGTCACTGATATACTGAAAAAAAAAATGCAGAGAACATCTGGATATGTGCCACTCTCTTCTCTGACAACAACCCACCCAAGCTGGGCTTCTCTTTTATCTAACTAGCTTCTGCACACTCCATTCTGCACTGTTGAGGAGGATAAAGAGGGATAAGGCATGCTCTCTAAATTATGCTCTCTGTAGGATTAAGTGCTTAAGTAAACAGTGAATATGCAGAGTTAAAACAGAGGCTGCTAAATGCACATGGCTCATCTTCATTCTCCCTATCATTGCCTCACAGTTGCTGGATTTACTAAACAGTGAACAAATTGGTGGATTTCATGCAACTTAACAGTGACAAAGACAAACAAAATCAGTAGCATGCCACCCTTTCTGTGTCAGAGGTTATTTAAAGATTTTTTTATTTCATCATAAAGCTTTTCCATGTGATGTGATGTCAAATAAAAAAGTGGAAGAACGGAAGTGCTTCATGAATTCAGATCTAACGCAAAAGGCTATATTTAGGGTCTGGGGATTTCATGGTAGAATTTTATTTCTTGCTGACATTTAGCATTAAAAATCAATTAACAACAAATCAACGAAAAACAATCAGGAAATGCAAATGTCTAATCGGAATTTATTTTACACGAAGGCAAAACCAGCGCTCTGAAATTGGTCTCTATCATACATTAATGGTTATTATCTGTTATGAGGAGAGAAAAAAAATTTGTGGGTGCTAAGTATCAACCATCTGGCACCAACCCAAGCTAGCGTGCCACAGAACAATTGCATTCATTAGGTTAATTTATCATGGTGGTAAGCTCAATTTACTTTTGCCTCTGTGAGACTAACTCATTAACATTCTGCGCAGCATTTCCTCAGGCCCACTTGTGATCATTCACACTAAGTTCAAGCTTAAGGATCCATAGATAGCAGGCAGTCAGTGGGTTATCTGCCTGCTCTAAACTATCTAAATGGAGGAGGCAAAAAGGGGACGGATTACAGCAGTAAATGAGTGAGAACAAGAGATTTGAAAATGCCCTTGGAGGAAGAGAGGAGAAAGAGAGAGTAAAAGAGAGAGGAACGGGCTCCCAACTGACATAATAGAGGAGCAGGGGCCGAGCCGAGGGGCACGTGACTAAATGTATTCTGATAACAGAGCAGCAGATGTCTTGCACGGAGGCCCTTTGTTGCCGGAGCAGCAGGAACCTGCACTTCTGTGGGTTCACTTCACACTGAATTCATTTGCCTGCCAGCTGCCAATTTAGAGAGAGCACACGGCGACTTCCCAGCCGCTCCTTCGGCATGTCTCAGAAAATCCCAGTGAACGCTGTAGTCATCGTGCTGCACAACTCGTCTCACAGTAAATACCGAAGGGACCAAAAGTTCACCAACTGTCTTTTCCAGGTTAAAATAACCTGCAGTCATAAATCAAATTCAATATTAGATTATAGTACATAGCTCATATAAAAGTTAATTAAATAAATGAAGGAAAATACTGTATGTGACCTATACAGTGTGTCTGTTTCAGCATATGTCTTAGTAGTCTTGAAGTCTCAAATGTTATTTGCATTGATCTGCTTCTTAAGAATAGTAAAAGTAACTAAAAAGTTTTTCTGATCTTTGACAAATGTTCAACCAATATCTCTTGATTCCAGGAGGTTCAAGTAACTCACTGCTTAGTACTTTTCTCCTGCTATAATGACTCCTGTTTCCAATGATTCATCACTGTTAGTTGAAAATACTTCAGTTTTGACACTATTAATATCGTCAATCAGAGGCCAAAGTCAGTAAACAATGCAGTCAGTGTAAATGGTCCAATGTTTGACAGAGTAAACCGACAGTGTGACTCATACAGTCACACACGCACTGTACTGACACAATCAAGTCAACTGCGGTCTTTGAATCCAGTTGAGCTCTGCACTTGCTGCCATCAATTCATTATCACCTTGATGGAAATAAATTCACAACCCAGTCATAGTCTGTTAGCTGCCTTAACATAGCTTGCTGAATCTATAAGCATCCTTCAGTAGCTCAGTTCTGCCTTCATGTTCACTGATAATCAGATGACAACAATCTCAGACTGAAAATATGTTTGGGATATATTAGAGGTAGGAGCAGAAAACTTGTGAAACGGTTAACTGAAGAAGTTTTGTTTAATTTTTCTTAGCATGTTCTTCTATTAGCCCAATTTCTCACAGCATGCTGAGAAAATTGACTGGAGTGTAAGGGCATTTGCAAAGAGTCAGGCGCTCATTACTGTGCTTGTGTAACACATCAAGATGGGGGCTTTGTTCGTTTCTGGAGAAGAGGATAATGCTTGTAACAGCAGAGATGAGCTGACTTTGCTAAATTGTTCTGGCTTTTTCTAGAACAAAAGCAAAAGCATACCCCTCCATCTCATTTTGACTTACAAGCGGAGAATATGAATATTCCATTTTGCAAGTTGGTGAATGATAAAGAAAAAGTTTTTGATTAAGGCGAGGGATGTTCTCTATTTCTCACACATACGAAAGCAGTGCATGGAGGGCAAGGGGATTAATCTTAAGGCATTCTTTTTACTGCCGCTCAGTGTTGCTGTCGTCCTCGTGCCTTGTGAATAAGTGGTGCCCTGTGAATAATGGTGTGTCCATCAGGCAAGAGCCCAGATGCAGATTGGGATTTTCTTGGGGGATAATGCAAGCAAGGGACAATGGATGATTCATAATGTACAGTTTTAGCCAAGCAATTTTAGCTCTTGTAAGACGTAGGGTATTAGAGCAATCCTATACCGCAGCACAGGGACATGACAGCAGCTATTGTCACACTGTGTCTCCGAGGAGAACTATCCTCAGGTTATAAATAAACGCGCAATGACTTTGAGATGCCTTATGTTCAAACACTTACATCAGGATTTCGGAAATGGTTTTCATGCCACGAATTACATATTTAACAAAATTTCCATTTTGCTAACATATTGCTTGGATCTGCAGTGCATGTAGGGTAACTTGGTTGAGTATGCTAGGAGTACTTGTTAGGTTGTCTGGGTGTGTGCATGTGGTTTCATGATATTATATCTGTGCTGAACAGATAATACCACCACTTACAGTGTTGTCTGGTTTGCAGTCATGTAAGCAGCATTTGTCTGCGTGGAATCTTGGGATTTAATGTTGGGCGTCATCCATCAGTGGTTCAATTTGATATTTAATTTAGACTTTTATGGACTGAAACCATTTCCCCGTCATCCATCAGTCCATAGGGAGGAGTCATAAATTTTCTCTGATTGTAGCACAGGTCTAATCTAGATCTAGAGAGTATTCTGGACAGTGGCCTTGATCCTGACTTGGTCTGTGTTGGCACCGCCATTGTCTGTAAAATGTCAACTTGAATTTGGCTTATAATGAAATTTGATTTAAAAAGCTCACTGTATATTCCTTCTCTGAGAGAGGCATTTAACAACTAATTCTGATACATAGCATAGGCTACAGTGTGTTTAGTGCCAAACTCATAAACACCATCCTCGTGAATGTCATCACGAATAACAAAAAGTTAGCTCGATCAATTAACCTGAACTTAATCATACGCTTCCGAAATATTATGCGAAATCATTTGGATGATTGTAATTTATGGTTGTAGAAAGATCTGCAATATTCACTAAGGGTAATTTTTAAGGACCAGCACATAGCTTTATAAACTAATAATCTCCTAATAGTCCCTTTTAGTGTAATTTATGAGCTCTTGCATTAGCCTTTTTGTATTAGTAATTATTTCTAAAATACCAAAGAGCCATCTTTTCCTTCTTGGTCTTTCTCTGCTGCTGATTTATAGCTCGTTTTTTGGCCTGGTACTGTCTTGTCGAGGTGTGACATTTCAAAATATTTATAGCTCTGGAACATTAAAGGCCTGACTCTGAAGGTGACCGGCTCCTCTTCCTTGGCTCCTTAATTAATGGAATCCACTGCTTGCTCTTTCTGCCTTATTTACCCGCTTGCTACTAATAGACAGGGTGACAGACATGCTGTTAGCCAAAAATGTCTCAAAAACACACAAGTTTGCCATGCAGCAGGATACTAAAGCCCATTCCACACTGAAGTACCCAAGCTTTAATATTTTATTGATCCGAAACTAAGCCTCCTGCCCAAAGTGGCAATTAAAATTCAATTAAACTGACTGAAAGCATCATATTAAATTTTAGCTCTTTACGAGCTCCCAGAAAAATGCCTCAGGACAAATTTCAAATATAATCACACCCTTTTCAAATGACATCTTTCCAGTACAGTCTCCATAAAAGTGACACATTTAGGTATACTTTCAATATTTTTAAGTATAACCTTCTAATGAACAAAGTTTATAGCCTTTAAATCAATTATTATTGGATTTTTAGCACAAGCCTTTGCTTTACATACTGCAATAGAATTTCTTAATATTTTGTGCTTTTACTCATTTCATATTCACAGAAAACTACTCCCTCATGAAGAGTTAGCATGGACTGTACTTGTAGTTGCATAACTAGAGTACTCAAGTATTGTAATTATTATGTACTTTTTTGTTTCATTTATGGATATTTCAGGTTATACTGCTTCAAGTGTGTATACAGTAAATGGAAGCTACACTTGAGCTTCATCATTAAAGTGTCTCATTCACATCTGATCTTAATATGGAAATGATATACAATCAGTGATTCATTTTAACACCTGTGAGTCACTGAGGTTAATGTATCTTTCAGTTTCTTTTAAAACTCATTTTCAGCGGTCTGTACCAGCTTGCGTTAATTTAGTGTAATTACAAAATAATTTATGAAGCTCTTGATATTTCCTTCACTTAAGGGAAGCATGAACATGAACGTATAATCGTAATGTTCCAAAACATGATATATAATTATGATCTAATAACATGTTTTGATAGATGATTGTATCAAAAATGGGTTCTGAACTCTCCAGGTAAGCTGCCAGTTTAAGCCATATGATATCAAAACATTACCAGTATTCTATGGTGTTTGTGCAGTATGCCTGCTCTCCATGCTAGAGCTATATGTACTGTATATACTGCTTAACACATGGAAATGAGAGGTCATTATTGAAGAACATTTTTGTCAATGCTCCAGATCCATAGATATTACTCAGTCATTTCCCAGCTCTTCCAGCAGCCCAACAGTCCTCATGGAACCATAAACACATTCATTTATTCATGTATACAAATGTGGCAGTCTACTTTAATTTGGTTTGCAGTGATTTGATGTGGAAAATTCTGAAGGTGAACAGAAAGAATAGGCAACTAACAAATATATTATACACAAGTGCTTGTGAAATCTCAAATCTGATTGGTAAAAAGGCTTTCAAGGTGTATGTTTTTGTTTAACTACATGGCTTAGACAGTAAATTCAGTTGTATGCAAACAATTTTTTTTTATTAATGTGCTTGCACTAATGTTATCCGCTCTGTCTATGAGTATTAATATACAGTATAATTGTTGATGTGTGTGTGTGTGTGTGCGTGCGTGTGTGTGTTTGTTTGTTTTATCATTAGGAGACATTTATTTAACATCCATGGAAGGAGCTTTGGTGGTCTGAGCTTTGTAATGGCCATAGTTTTTTTGCTAGTTTTCCCCATGGTATTAATAGAATTACACATTTTTTTTCACTAGGCTATGTCATACCCTCCTTTTATCCAGACAGAGAAACACCAAGTGGATCAAACATGGCAAATAAATTAGTTTTTAACCACTCAGTCTGTCACTTTTTTGATTATGAAGCCACTATAGTGTTAATTATCTATTTAAATCAGAATATATTTTCCAAAATATTGGCCCATTGTGCACCATCTATGATGGTCTGAAAACAATAATTACATTTTCTAAATAGTGCACTAAATGTATTTCATTGTGTATTATATGTTCTTGAAATCAGTGGACAACCTCCTAAACTAAATCAGTGAATACAATCATGGTTAAGATCATCAAGTGTTTCTTAGATGGTATTCATGTGGCTGATATTATTTCCGTTCTTTATATCTAGCAAAGATGAAGTTATCTAATTTGTTATTTGACTGTTATGTCTGAACATTAATATAAATTATTTACTAGCAGCATCAATGCATTCTTCCATATTCTCTGAGGTTTTGATGTTACATGTATATTAAAAAGCCTAGAGAATGTCTTGTGAAATGTCTTACTGAAAAAGGAATTTGGTTTTGCATTTGTGGCACAACCAACACTTGACTTGAAAGAGATATGAATGAAAAAACTTGCAATGCAAGATTATAACTGTTCTCTTCAGGCAGCCAGGGTTTGGCAATTCCTCTCAGGCACCTTAATAGTTAAAAGGGGTGAAATGAGATGTGTGCAGCTTCTTGTTTCTCCTCGTCACATCTCCAGCCCTGTCTCTATCTCCTCTCCCTTTAATTTTGTTTGAGTATATGGCTCAGTCATCTTGGGTTTTATTGACTCAATCTCAGGGAGCACTGTCGCTCTCTATAATGCAGTCACCACGGCTGCACATCAGGCGCGTTCTTGATTCTGTACTCAGTAATTTAAAGCCGTTATGGAATTGCAATTTCAGGGCTCAGTGCTTGTTTTTCTAAAATGTACTCAAGGAATTAGTAAGTCTGGCCACAAATCAGCTGAATTTATGCACAGTTGTAACACAGACTATGGCCTTGTGGTACATCGCTTCAGAAACAGCAGATGTGAAATTATGATAAATATAACGAGGGATTTTTTTCCCCCTCTTCCTGGATGATCTGCTGAAGTAGAAAGGGTCATGGAGCGTGTTTACTTACCCTGTACAATACATTTAATGTCTCAGTCAGGGCCACTGACAAAACCTGATTAATGCCTTTCTCCCTTTCATTACAGATAAGAGTGGGACTGCAGTCAGGAGATAGAAAGCATGCCATAAATCTTGGCTAAAATGAGCAGTCAAATGATCACTCATCAGAAATGAAATCTACATACATTAACACTAACAGCCAGCCTTGTGTGGTCATAAACACGAGAGGTGAGTCTAATGTAGCTGGTGTGTGTATGAGGAGGGGGGTGATCTAGCATGTCGGGGGGCTCATTTCAGATATGCTATTGGATAAGGTTAAGGGTGTTGTGTATGTGTGTATGTGTGTGTGTGTGTGTGTGTGTGTGTGTGTGTGTGTGTGGGAGGGCTTGGAGGGGGTTCCTCCCTTAACCTGGGGAGGGCACACACATGTTCCCTGCTCACCAGACGGCCCATCATTACTATAAGAACGATGAGCTGGGTGGAGGGGCACAGACAATTAAGAGGCACCATGGAAGGACATAATGTTGATCCATTCGTACAATTAATCAATGCATGTATTAGACAGCGGTGGCTAAAAACCACGTGCCTCTGACAAAATGATATTTCATTGCGTGTTTGGGAGCAGTAATATGCCTCTGAGGCTGTGCCGCAGAACCCTGTCATTTATTCTGTCTGGGGATTTGACAGCCTCCAACCTGGCCTCAGTGAAGCAAGAACATTATCTGTGCTCCTGAGTCGTTTTGCACCAGGGCTAAGCTTATGAATGACGATAATAGGCAGGCAGAAATGTAAGACTATGATAATGTTCTTGGTCTCTCCCTTTCTGTCTCACTCTCCCAGCAACAGCATCTCTTTTCTTTTCTTCCCCTCATTCTCACTTATAACTCCTCTCTTTTAAAAGCATGTTCTGAGATTAAAAAAAAAACATGCATGGGAAATTAAAAAATAAACACATAGTTTAATTGCTCTTTGTTTTGGAGCTAAGGGGGAACAATTATATCTTCATAATGCAATGAAGCATTTTAAACAGATTTTTTTCTCTGTCTCTCTTCCTCTCACAGCTTGGCATATGGCAAGAACAGGATGAGCAGTCAACTTTGAAACGGAAATGAGACGACAGGATTTGAATTCTCTATAAAAGTACAAATTTGAAACACTCAAGACGGACGAGCCTTCAACTA